>NW_017100108.1:504381-514048 GCF_001412225.1 Nicrophorus vespilloides | reverse complement strand
GATAGATGATATCTTTTCTTTATTCCCTCTACATGTATTTACAATTGCAACATTGTTAAAAAGCGGGACAGTCCCGATTTTTAGGAATTTGTCCAGCACACTTTTAAAAAAGTCCATCGATAAAAAATCAATCAGGATTATTTTCGTTAAAAATAATCATTTCAATGACATTTAAATATTTTCAAATCTTTACTTGTTAATATTTTTCAGTCTCTTTGTCTTCGTTGCTGCTTTAATCTTCGATTGAAAAACTATCTTCTGCATTGAATACATTTCTAACATACTCTTCATCGATATTTTCCTAATCTGAATGAAATAAGCTACAAGCCATTTTTTTATTCGTCCTTAACTAATTCTATATTACTACATTTGCCTGCTATCAATTGAATTATATTTTAGAGGGTTAATTACATATGTACAGATATTAAAACACAATAATAATTTTAGTTTTGCTTTGGAACTAAGATATAAAAAAATGTTGAAAATAATGTTCTAGATTGTATTATATAAATAACAAAAGTTATATCTGTATATATGAATACATCATTACATAAATGTTCAAGCTTATATACTATAAATAATCAAATTTACACTGAGCAACATGTTTGATAGTGTTAAACACGCAATTATCTTGGTTGAGTTTATAGTTTATGGATTTTCTTAATCGCATGTACATCTTGATTGTCAACATTATCCGTTGTATAACAAATAATTATACAGTAGAACCTCGCTTAACGAGTTTAATCCGTTACAAAATTTCCGGATTTTTACTCGTATAGTGAAACATATTCAAAAATACACATAATAACAAACACAAGTTTTAAAAATGATGTAGCAGACGCGCAATCCGGGACATCTCTTCTCATCCTCACTCGTCGAGAAATATGAAACGTCGCTCGTTAAGCGAGTCATTTTTCTTACAATTTATTTTCCTCGTTAAGCGAAATGCTCGTTATGTAAGGTGCTCGTTACGCTAGGTTCCAATGTACTGTGTTGTTCACTGAACTGACTTAAACTTTATACCACTTTAAACTTGAAACTATTGACAATTGTGTTATTTTAATTAATATAGATTTAAGTCTAATTGTATATAATTTCAATAATAATAAATTATTAATTTCCCATTACTTTATTATAACTTTAATTTGCTTTTTATTTCTTCTAATTACACTATTCACAGTGTAATGAATCTATTTGACTATTTAATATGAATATATCGATAATAAGTTAGAACCAAAAATATCTTCTATTCATCAATATTTGAAAAATATATTACATTATTAAATTGATCTATAAATCATCAGTAATCATAATTTTCTAAAATTAAGTAAGATTTAATGTAAGTTTTATGACATATAATAAGCGGTGATAAGCGTGCGGTTCGGAGCATATTGCTTCATTACCTTCGTATAGAAATGTAACAAGAAGAAAGATGCACCTCTAAAAAGTGAAATTTCCTTCCTGGTTTCACGCACCGAGATTTTCCTCTTTGAAGAGTCAGTGCTCAACGAAGTGCACGTTTTCTGTACATTTTTTTTTCTATTTACTTTCGTCTCCTTAATGGAGCACATTTTTAAAACGGAAGCAACCGATTTCTAAACCTTCGCACGGACAGAACGCAACGAAATGCAAATGAGAAATATAGGAAGCAATGCGCACTAACGCATATGATCTTCGGTTTTCTCATTGGTTCATTGCAGAAACATGCAGTCATTACAAATATTATGCTTTCTAAATATTCGAAAATTCAATGAGCATATCTTTGCACACATGGAACATGTGGTAATTTGCTTCTTTTTTGTTCACCTCAAAAATATTTACGTTCATATTTACATGTTTTTCTCACTTTTATTATTAGACACTTTCGCTCGACTCCTCGAAATTAAGGCAACTAATTGTGAAGAAAGGAATAATTAAAATGCAATGTTATAACAACTCGCGAAACAATGGTCGAAAGTTTTTTGTTTACATTATTGTAGTTTTTAATTCTTTAATTAGCACGATTAAATTAAAAATCGCTTTGGTCTAAATGCATTGTATGTATACAAGGAAAAAGCTTATTCCTTTGTTATACAATAAAATATATTTGTAATGTATCAATATCTTGCATTTTAAATATATTTTTTTTATAATATTCTTAATTAAAACACTATTAAAGTGTACGTTTTCAATTCTTATTATTTCTTTCTCTTATTTAATTTTATTCATTTCTAAAAAAAATCATTTAATAAAATGATATTAAATAGAGAAAAAAAGGTTTATTTTTACAGTCTAATTGTATTTACAATTACTACAATAATTTAATAATATTTTTTTTAATATCTCAGAATTCGTGACTAAGACGATATTTATTATATGATTCATTATTTTTTTTAGTTAAAAAAATTATATGTAAATAGCAGGGCAAAATCCAATTTAGAATAATATAATTGTATATTACAGAAAGTAAAACAATACAACGAGAAATATTTTATTAAAGCCGAAAAAACCTAAATTTACTACTATAAATATAGCTGTCACTAGATTATAAACTACTTATAAAACTATGTGGACGTATCAAATAAAGTTACTAAAAATCGCTAAAGTATTTGAATATCGATATATAGTGGACCTTCGCTTAAAGATCACCTCGCATAACGAGCATTTTTCTAAACGAGTAAAGTAAATGACTCGCAAAATGGAACTCATATTAACGTATATTACATTAGTTTATATGGGGAAAATTGTTTCTCTATAGCAATGTTTCTTAAAGTGTGGGTCGCGATCAATCCTGGTTGTTTTGTACATATACTTCAAACAATCACTAAAAGTTTAATTGCATACCATTTTGAATTTTCCCTAAAAGTACGACTTAATAAACTTTCAAGTAATTTTTAACATACTTAGAGCAAATACACACTTTTTACATCGATTTAACTCAATTTTGTTGCAAAGTATTATAAATATAGATCAAGAAAAATATTCCGGAATGAAATACTATTTACTCTGAAAACTAACTAGTAATGCATATTAATGTTTATAAATTTAGATGCAAATTTCTTTAGAATGTGTACCAATCTCCCTTCGATCTACCTGCATATCAAGAGGTTATTTTTGTTTAATTATTTTCCAAAGCGGTATTAATAGCCTTTGATTTCTAAATCTGATTAAACTTATATTAAATTAAATGTAAATGGCTGTGAATTATGTGATTTGCCAATAAAGATATATAAGCAACATAAATACTGAATTTAATTTGAAGCTTAATTAATAACATCCACAACACCCTGCTAACAAGTGACAATTATTGTAAATAAACTGATGAAACCGTTATAACACCGTGGATCTGAATGTCGATCATTGGAACCCAACCCAGGGCAATTTATAGTTAATATTAATAACTATAAATAAAACAAAATTTAAAATATTAATAGAAGTTAGAAATTAAGAGTGGTTTATTTTATGGGAAGTTACTCAGTTACTAACTCAATGATTAAGATAAATTTTAAGATGTTCATCACCTTCATACAATAAAGTAAATACATTCGAAATATTTGAAAACGTAACTAATTTTATTTATTTCATTTTTTAAATGAACGATATTTCTCGTGTTATATCATTCGAAACGCACAACAATTTATTAGTTTAATATAACAAATGTTATAACAACTCAGTCATCAGCGCAATTAATTATCGATATTTAAAAGATAATAAAGGAAATTAAAATAAAAACATATATGTAATGATCTTCGTTCAATGATTCGCAGCCCGTAAAAAAATAGCATTATAACATTAACCTTTAACTACTCCCGCCATGAAATTTCTATGTACCACTCGCGCGGTGTATTTTATACACCACATGTTTACTGCCAGACGGAGTGCATAAATAATTGTTTTGCGACAAAAATAAACTTTTTCATGTTAACTAATACTTTGTTATTAGATTTATAACTATTTGTAATACATTTATATAATAATTAATATCATAATTTCTGAATCAGAATTGTCGTCATTGCCCTCTATATATTCGTCAGTGCAGGGCAAGAACAAACGTGCACAAAACATATTCTTTGTGCCGCAGTCAACACAATATTGTACCAGCGTTTAGTAAATACTTTGAGCATAGGTTACGTTAAGAGTCATATATTGCGGGAAATATAATATAGATGTGGTATCATTAATCATCAACCGGTCCACAAAATATTTATAATATATTCGCCAATCCGCAGGTGAAAAAAGGTTGAAAACACTGAGTTAGAGCATGTGTTCAAGAATATTCGTATTGGGGCAGCAACATCTGACACCTATCAAGTTTCTTAGGTCTGCCTGCTGGTCTCGTCTTAGTTAACAAACGTGATTGAGTATTTTATTTTATCGTAGAGAAAGGCTACGTAATATTCATATAAAATATCTATTCATTTTAAAAATATGTAAATAAATAAATATTTATTAGCTTTTTTAACTCTTTGAGTACACGCAATGTACCACATTTTGAACATACCTACTAGAGGGCATTATTATAATTTTCTAGAAAATGTACAGGAAAGAAGAATTACCATTTAATTTGGTTAGTATATCAAGAGATGAATCTTGATAGGCCATACCATCCGATGTTGATTCAGTTGACGAAGTTTTTTGATTCAGTTGTCTACACTTTTGTTGAGTTTAGAAATTTAGGAATTTCTGGCCCCTCAATAAGGAAATATAATTAAATATTCTCAACTTACTTAATAAGATTAAATATGAATCACATTAAATAGATTAAAAATAATAAGTTAAGTCGAATATTTTGACCTTAATTTAAATATGTTTACATATAAATTAAATTAATTACATCATCAATCATTTAACCATATTGTTGTAAATCTATTATTACTATTTAAGTTGTTCTAATATTGTAATTTATATAACATTTTATTTATATGTGATCTCAAATTTTGAAGAATATATACTTAAGATTCTACATTTATTTTTAAATTACATAAATATAAACATTATGGTAATTCAAGAACAAAATAGTTATACGAAGGACGAAATAATTGAAACTTCTGCTCATTTTGATTTATCTTATAGACCTTGATGAAGCATTTAACACATAGACATTAGAACAGATAATTGTAATTTTCAAATCGCATGATCCTAACTTTGATAGTTTCTACAAATATAAATAATCTTAAAAAACCTTAATTATTTGAATCTTGCCTCAAACATTCAAAAAGTTCTGTAGAATTGATTCTATAATAAAACATTCAAACACATCTTAATATTTATTCCTTTGTATATTTTATATCAGCTTTATATGAATTAAAAATGTTAGTAATTCGTTTAATTTTTTGAAAATGTTTCTAATAAAATAAACAAAAAAATATTGAAGATGATGTAGGACAAATATACTTAAATAGTTCTTAAATCAATTCATGCATGACATACAAACTATTAAGAACTTGAGATTATTGCGAAACATTCCTTCCAATATATTTCCAGATGAAAATGTTTGAAGTAACCGTATTACGGACGTTGGTGGCACGATGAAAATATGCGTAAACGCGATTTCATTGCTTCTAGACGTTTACAACTCACGTGAATTGAGATTTCCCGTTTCTTAGTTTATTGTAGCTCAACAAAAACACGCTGCGTTACCGCCTAACGATTCTGCTAATACATATTACACTATAAATAAAATAAGTATGACGTCCACTTCTCAAAATCATAATCAATTAAAATATATACTTCATAAATACTTTAGACTGTAACTATATTTATTTTATTCTCAACAGTATTAGAGAATTTCCTATTTATTGTTTGATAAGTACTCAACAATACCTTAAATTCCTTGAAAATATATTATAATTCTGTAGCATCGGATCGAATATATAAATATTATGATTATCTTCAAATCAAGTCAGATCATGGTTCAAGATCAAAATTAACGCATGTTTGTTAAAAAAATACAAACACGCAAACGTTGTAATTAAAAAAAAAGTTGTAAATTTTAATTTTGAATGTTTTCTGCCCAAATAATAATAAGCTAATAGATCTGTGGGTATTGTATATAACGGGGTTTGTCATTCTGAAGAATAAACAGTGACCAACAGTGCAAGTGAATGTCATGTTATTATATTTTAGTCTGCCTTTTTTTTCTTGAATACGGTAAAGCAATTACGTTAATGATTTAATTGTTGATACTACTTCACGGTTTTAATCTTGTAAATTTATGAGGAAAGGTGATTGTTAATAAGCATTTAATTGATTCGTTAATAAATTACAAAACATCTTTAATACTTTACTGCAAATTCTAAACAGTAAGTTAGATATTCATTTGTGCAATTATTATTCATTGAAATATTTTTGCATTCAATAATTATTTGAGATATTCATTGTTGTCGCAATAAATATAAGTTAAAATCACCTAAATTGAGGTAGACAATTTAAATAATACGGGAAATTACACATTTTGATTATAAATATTATTGATATTATATTGATATACAAAATGAATTTTATTTAATTTTTCAACTTAATTTGAAATTTTTAATCACGATTATGGTTTTCTTAACGTAAATTTATATAAAGGCAGAAATACTACGGTCAATAGCCTGTATACATCTACATATAATCAATAAATAACCTTCAGTATTATTAATAATAATTATTTTCTATATAGAAAAACTAAAAGTAAATTGTCGTTTTTTAAATTATTTTTATTTTGAAAATTATATTAAAAAAAATGAAAATGTTATAATTAAAACATCTAAATATGAATGAAACAAAGTATAATTTAGTAATATTAATAATTTAATGAATATTAGAGAAAATATTAATGTCTTAAATTAAAAGACCTAGCTTTATTTTCAAATTTAATTAAAAATGCCTGATTCTAATACTATAAATTGAATTAACTTAAAATTAAACAACAATATTGTTATATTATACTTATTATATACTTTTTTCTATTATTATTATTTATGAATATTTCTATAAATATGTATAATATTAATCTTTTTTTCTGTAGTATCTAATAGATTTGTTTTATTTGTTTAAATGTGATTGTTAATAAATGTTCTTATTATTAGAAAATTAATATTATCAAAAATATTAAAATTAAAAATATAAAATGAAAAATAAAAAATAAAAAAGAAATATACGAAAACATTTAATTAATAATTTTATCCATGTTTTTGAAAATATTTTCACTGATACCAAAATATTGGTGTTAATATTATACAATAATGATTCACGTTACATTTTTTTATTCTTTTAAATAAGTATGAATAAAGATTAAAATGACTGCATATGAATATCATAATATTAGGGCGGAATGACCGCAGTCAATAATCCATTGTTTATATGTAAGCATATATAGAATTAAGGATCATTAATTAAAAAGTACTAACGTGACTTATGTTTAAAATGGATTAAAAAACATGTTATTTTCTTATTTAAACTTAGCAGTTAAAGTATTAAATATAATGTTGGTTATAAAAGTTTAATATTTTGAGTTACAGTACGTACCGATTGATGTAATTCACAGGGGTTTCTGCTGTTGATAAACTTGTTGAAAGGAAACCGCAAACTAAATTCCAGATGCGCTGTTGTGTTATTGGAACATCACTGGCAAATTAATGATAGTATCAATAGTTAGTTTAGTATCAATAAATTCCAATCAAGTCCGATTTGAAATTCAAATAGGATTTGACGCCGCAGTCCGTCCATAAGTGTACGGCGCCGGATGCACTGGTTGTTTGTGTTTTGCAGGACCGAACGGACACTGTTTTCAACGTATTTATAGACGCTAAACGTCACGAGGAAGAGGAGAGAGAGAAGTGATGGTGTATGGTGCGAATCGGTGGTCCTCGGACGCCGCGCGTATATCTTGGTATGGTATTAAAGGCTCTGGAATATTGCTGCTGCTGTGAGAGTACTGTACAAGAGGGGGACTATTGTTGCTTCGGAGATGCAGCGCGGCAGTGGCTGGTGGTTGTTGGTTGGCGGCAAGAGTTGTTAAAAGCAGCCGCCGAAGGAAGGAGTGAGAAAGGCAGAGGGTGCCACGAACTGCTGCGCCACCGCGACGACGAGCGGCCAAGAAGTATACCTACGCTGGATGGACGGCGCCGCGGCCTACTTAAAAACACACGTGAACCGACGCCAACCGACGTCCACTACAACCCCGACCCCGCAACAAACCGACCGGCCGACGGTCCTGTCGCCCCCTCGACGTCTTAGCCGCCCCCGCACACAAACCAACACGCGCGCAAATTGCTGACCCCCTCTTCCTTCTCTCTTTCACCGTCCAATATTTTGGCAATAGCCTTGGCTAAACCAAAATAAAATAAATTATCCGCCCTCTCACCGTAACATTACTCATTCCAGCACATAGCCACTACACCACAGCACAACACCGACGTCACTTCCGCCACACTTTCTTCTTCCACCGTTTTTTTTTGTACCTTCGTCCCAATTATTGATACAAGTCAAATTTTGTAACAACTAATCTACCTTCTAAACATAATAAGAAAGTAATTATTGAACAATATGATTTCATATGATATTCCATAGCACAGTGTCTGCGGTGTCCGCTATCTAAAATTTGGTGATATCCAACGCATCAAAACTACCAATATTGATATACCAATAAATTGATTATTTTTGTAATAGACAAATTCTACAAATTAAAATACAAAAATATTGTTTTATTAAAGATTTTATATTGCAACCAATTTTATGCTCTGGATTAAATATACTATATTTATTTAAATACTATGCTATTAAATAGCAAATAAATAGCAATAATAACGTATGTGTTAATTAAATATAACGTGTGGACTAAGTATACCTAAAGCTTAATACAAACGTTAAACGATTAAATTAAAAATAAATAATCTTTATATAATACTTAACACTTGATGGTAATTCAATTAATAATGGTGCATTTTATTTTAATATAAAAAAAAACAAATAATTTTAATAACCATTAATATTGCATAAATTTTCAATCTATACTTGATAAAATCTTAGAGAAAAATAAATTCCATGTAGATAAAATACTTTTTTTTATTATATTTCTAAAAAAGATTTTTTTAACTATTCTAATGATTTAAGATGAATATATACAATTATTCATCATTCATTTCATCATTTATTTAAAATTTAAATAATACATAATATAGGGTGTGATACAAAAAAAATGCAGACTGTTATGGGCTTTAGCCTCTTTCAGCCTCTTAATAACAGAAAGTTTTACAAAAAAAAAAAAACATCAACAATAATAATAAAAAAACAAACAAATAATAAGAACACAAATAAATATTAGTAACAATCACTTCACTGCACAAAAAAACGAATGTTTTACATCACTGAGGGGGACTGTTTTTTAAAGTCTTGGAGAAGTTGCATTAATGTGGGGTTGTTGCAGTTAGCGTAGGACGCCAGAACGGCAGGGGGTGAGGGATTTTTTCCTTTGGGACTTTGGAGAATGTTGCCCCTAAAGGGGGTTTGAAGAGTGAGAGGGTGGGGTGATCTTGAAGGGCTATGCGTGAAGCGAGTCGGCCTTGGAGTTTTTTAATGTATTCGAGGATGTTTGGGAAGGCGACCAGGTTATAGAGGGTGGAAGAGGGGTGTCGGTAGTGAAGTCGAAGGATTTTGAGGATGCATTTGCGTTCAAACTGAAGGATTCTTTTTAGTTGTCTGG
>NW_017100108.1:423756-503791 GCF_001412225.1 Nicrophorus vespilloides | reverse complement strand
CCAACTCACCAATATGGTTTCACTAACCACACATCCACCCAACACGCCATTTTCAAGATGATGTTGTTGGAGGTACAGTGTGTGAGGATTCTTTTGTGGACTATTTTCTCTAGGAGTTTTCCAAGGACTGGGAGGAGAGAGATGGGACGGTAGGATTCAGGGAGAGTGAGACAATTATTTAGAAATACTAGAAGTTTTCGTTTAACGTGTTATATGTTTTCTTCTAAAATTAGAATATACACCAAGATTCCGTTTAATTGATTGAACTATTATTGAAAATTACACAAAATGTGTTCTCCTCATACTCTTAGGGAACATCTCACATTCTGTAAAAAATATTATTAAAATACATTATACTACTTGTATAACTACTTTGTAACAGATAATTATTTTTTTTGTTATAATTATAGAGTAGAAATATAAGGTGGGCCAACTTCGAGTGACTGATGTAAAATACATATAACTTTTGTAATTGTAATTTTTTTTAGATGAAAGTATAGTTTAGTTAAGAACTTTTCTGATATAAGTGTGGAAAATAATATATTTATTAATAATAATATTATTATTATTTAAATGACCTCCATTTTTTGTTGACAGAAATGCGTTTCTGGCTCCAAATTTGTTATTTCTTTACAAATATTTAATTTAAGCTGATTTATTGTTTACGGTTTATTCTGGTAAACCATACCCACAAAGAGAAATCGTTAAATTGGGAGAACGGGGAAGAAAAGTGAAATCTGAATTTTTCGAAATAATTCGGTCACCAAATTTATTGGCATATCTAAGGCATTTTTCTGAATCCCGTGTTAACAATTTTTGGGCCAATTAAATTTTCTATGGAAACATCTTCAAATCAAATTTGAATATTCATCATAAATAAAAAAAAATTAAAAATATTAAAAAGTCACAAGTTATAAATATTTTAAAACAGTCAGTCATAGTTGATCCACTATATTCAATAAATGTATTATTATTATTTATTTAAAAATAAATTAATGGTAATTGCTAGATAAATTAAAAGTTTATTCGTGAATATATGTATCATATATAAATTTTCAATTCGTAAATAATTTTAAATTATATCCACATCTTAAATAACTGTACAACGCTTATTAAATTGTGAATTGCGATAATTGATAAATAAATTCTAAAAGCCCGAGTCTGGCATATGTAAATCACACGGAAGATTTTATTATACCCCCAAAGTATACATTAATCGCAACTTAAATCATGTTAATTTATTATCGTGTTTGTGTATTTACGCCAAATTGTTTGTTTTTTTTTTCGCGATAAATAACAATGATATATCGAGGGAACTTTATGGCGACGATAAATAATTCCGGATGATCTGTCCGCCAATAAAGTCCACATCCGCATAAATATGATTTATAATTAGTCGATATTTTCCGCAAAACCAATCTATTATATATATTATATTAGTACAGTGTGCGCTTCTTCGGCCTAATGAAATATTGATAATCGCGCTCTAGTTTAGCACCAGATTCCGGTCTCGCGTTAATCCCGATAATGCATTATTGGCAGCGCATTTTTGATGTTGATTGATGGCCTGTAATCATGGCACCATCACATTATAAAGTAGCTTCTAATACAAAGTGAGCAATCGCTGCCGTATTGAAAAGATATTGGATGTAGGCCAACTTATTACTACCCCTTAAAATCCCCTTAACACAAATCTCTCGTGCTGTTTACACTTATACATTATAATAGATTGCCTCTACTCATCGCCAGCTAACATGATATCAATCGATATCACACTAATACAAAAAGGTAAGACTAATCTACATTTAAGAATTTATTTTATATTTATATTATATTATAATATTATTTAGAAAAATTGTTTAAAACTAAAATTGTTTCATTAATAAAAAAAATAATACTAAAGTAGATGACACTATATAAACAAGACTTTCGATAACAAAGAAGGTCAAAGTGATTAATTTGTAAGCATTTATGAGATAAACCTGTAATTATTACTAATTCACAACTATCTTCGGAAAATGTAAATTTACCATGTCTATTCCGCACCCCAGTTTTCCGTTGTGCATTTCGAGGATCTAGCCCAATGATTCTCAAAGAAAAATGTTTGGGAGATGTCAGAAAAAATGATGACAGACGGGACGGTCTTTTTTTACACATACCCATTCTTTGGGGGTCATTTAATTTTTTAAGTGTAAAAGGGGGTCGCGGACCTAAAAGATTGAGAAACACTGCTCTAGTCGGCAACGCGACGTCCGCGTATCAAATTTAAGTACCTGCCGCTCAAAAATTTTAGAATTTAAATATTTTAGATACAATATTTTGATTAGATTGATATGAAATCACAAACGGTGACTATAAATTTATAATGGTTTGCCAAAACCACGAAGTTTGTTCAACTCAGAATTATAACATCAAAACGAGCCAAAGAAGTTGCTTACCATTTTCTAGTTGGTTGGACTGAGACCTTTTAAATGAAAGTATTATATCGCGTAATGATGACCAATTTTTTGTCAAACAAATACTAAGCAACGTAGCGTCTTCAAACTTAAGCTTTATAAGCATGATACTTTTGATCATAGTAGTTTTTCAAACAAAAACCGCTATTTACACGTGAGGTCGGGTACTTCTGGGACCACCACTCCTCTCTGCCTCTCACGTCTCTCTAGCTAGAAGTTTTATTGGTGGCATGCCAGCAATTATTTGAACAGCATCTCGGGAGATTGTTCTGTACGCGCTGCAGTTATGATAAAACATTTTCATTTTGTCCAAAACTTTGCTAAGTTGGCTGAAACAACTAATTAAAAACAATTTTATTTTAATATATTTAATTTTCATCCTTTCGTAATTTCTCAACATAATTTCCATTTATTTTAATACATTTCTTAAGCCACCTTTCAAAACATTTCTTAAAATCGGCTCCAAATCTTATCAAGTTGAACATTAACTGCATTTATTGGAAGTTAAGACTCTTCCACACATTTTTTTTAAATTTTCGGAAACAGCCAGAAATCACACGGTCCTAGGGAATAATAAGCTGCTGGGCGAATTTCATTGATGCCAGATAGAGGAAGAAAGTTGTTGTTTTTTTCAATAGTGTGAGTAAAGTAGTGACAAAGTTCCCCTTTTTTTAAACTTGTGGTAAGCAAGTTTCTGTGTACCATTTTGCTTAAAAGGGCAAAACAAATACGTGCCTTTTTTGGATGTCATTTAAAATTCGCTATTACATTGAAGCTATTACATTCATCAAATACCATTTCCTGTGTCATTCTTGGATCTTCGTCCATTTTTGCTTTCTCCAGGCCTTCGTCGTCAGCGGCGTACACATCAGAGGTGCTACTAAGCAAAGAAGAGGGCGGAGGCTGCAGAGGGCCTACGAGGATAGTGGCAGTGGAGGCCAGCATTAACATGATGTAGGGGAAGTGCCAGAGAGGCAAATACAATCAGCATCAGACAGTAGTATAGTGATACAGGTCCTGCATGCTGGTGAAGAGGGGAGAGGTTTTAGCGGTAAGAATCCCACAGTACGACGACTCCACCCATGGTCCCTATGTAAGGTTTCCTCTCCTCTACAAAAAAAAGGCCGTCGGTCGAAAATTTCGGGCAACCTTCAGGGGGTTCAGTCTCCACAGAAAAACATGTCCGGTCTTTGAATATTTAAAACTACTTGGAAATAGTCACAAGGCATGGTGTATTTAGTCCATATCAAGGCAATAAAGCCTTCAAATTTGTTCGCAAAATTTACGTAGTGTACGGTATATATGAAAGAAAAGCTTGTCGATGGTTTTAAAATGATTATTTTTTTTACGTTGGGAAGAAGTTGTGAATAATTAAGGAGAATACATTATAGTCACTAATTATGTATCTGTTGTAATTTTCTGTTGTTGTGTCCAATTGCCCTCTTAAAAGGAAAAAATCGGACATGACTTATGTTAACACCCAATAAATATTAATTATAAATTATTGATTAAAAAAATTGTGCTTATAAATTTTTTTAATTACCACTTTGCACATATTATAAATATATTTCTTGCTAATAAGTAGTAATGCAAGCACACGAGATTTTCAATTTAAAAAAAAAAAACAAGAATTTGCCACTTAACCGGATTGTTTTTAAAAGTAAATGTTTGCAATTTTCGATGTCCTACATTTAACATTGGACTTAAAATCTTTTGTAGCAATATATATTTTCTTATCAGATACTTCTTGCTCCATTTATTTTTATTTAATAACTTAATCCGATAACAGTTTCTATAGCACTGTTGCGATTTTATTTTGCAATATTTTGTCATAAGAATGAAAGCAAAATTTGTCTATTTATGAATAAATAGATTTATAAGATTATAATTATAACATGACAATTAATTTCAAAAAAGTTGCCGACTTTTCAAATAGTCGAAGAGAAAACATTTGTTCATTAAAGTGGTCCAGCAAAATACATACACAAATACAAAATGTAAAGAGTAGAAAATTCTTGTAGGAAATAGTATCATAAAGTAAAATATTAAATGTTTTAAAATTAACTATAAATGATTAGTATTTTCAAAATAGAATAATTTGATTTCAAACTAATAAAAAAAAGTCAAACATTCCATAGTACATAAATTGCAAATTATTATAGAAAGTAAACATTCTGGTTTTGTAAACCCGTAAGAATTTCGTATAACAATACAAATTATTAATTATTTTATAAAAAAAATGCATAATTTAAAATTAATTAAAATATCAACTTTTTCTTTCCAAAAAAATACAGGTTTGTTCGGTCAGTGATATATATTTTAATTAATTAATTTAATTAGAACATTAAGCATAATGATGTCATAATTATAATATTTTAATAGCCAATTCGAACAAAATTGTAAGTCTAGAAAAGTGATTTTCAACTATGAAAAAAATGTTATAGGTGCCTCGAAAAAAAATAATTAAATTATTTTCCAAAGAAGTTCGAAGCGCGATAAGTGTATGAGTACGCGACTACTGAGCGAGGGTCAACTTGACGACATTCAACTGGTCGACACATTAACCCAGGGGTTTCCAAACTTTTCGGTTTGCAGCGCCCTATATCAGAATGTTTCCGCGGCGTCCCAAGTTAAAAATTTGGTCTATTTCAGGACGAACTCTAGTGTACAATTAGACAAAAAAAAATTGAAGAACACACATATTGAATGATATGATTTTTTTCATTTTGACATTTGTTGGATGTCATTTTTAGCTTACTTTACAAACAAATTGCTCGAAATTTTGTTAGCAGTTATTAGTTTAGGGTCAAATTTAACAGGAGTGCACAAAACAAACATTTCCGACATATTATTTCCGTAAAGGCAAAAAACTACTTTAATTTATGACGTTAATTACTTAACAGATAAAAAAAAACCTCTGATGAGAGAACCTCTGATCCAAATCAAAATCATAATTGCATCGGATATAACTGTGTGAGAGATTGCATACAGGTTAATACAATTAATTCGTTAATAAGTTCGACAAATCACATCACAAATGAATTGAAATTGTCCCTTTTTGAAGACAAATCACTAGTGATGGATTGTCTACAATAGCATACATCTAAAACAATTATTGTCCAGCCAGATAAACCAACACAAAACACATTGAAAGCTTAATTGCATCAATAACTATCATGTTGATAATTTTGTAGGATTACAAAGATGTATCCAAGGAACCAAACGATCAATTCAGATGTTTACTGTTAATAACAATGATGCAATACAAACGGACAGAATTGGCAAATATTGTTTAATTATTGGAAGTGATGTCGCATCAGGTTACTTTTTTTAAGTTTGTAAAACTCTTTGAATGATGAAACTTTCACTAACGATGATGACCCGAAATTGCACTTGCTTCAGTTATTTGCTGATAAGAACCAAATTTTCTATAAACGCGGAATAATTAAGTTGCCAGAATGATGGCAAAATATCATCTGACAAAATGGAAAATATATAATTAATTAAAATTCATTCTTTGAATTTTAAAAAAATGCAACTCTTTTTCAACACTATAATAGCGAAATTACTTTCTTGAAATTGAGCTATAATAATATGATCGATCAACATAATAAATGTTATTTCACATTCATATTTTTATAGGAATTAATATCTACATTTAAAATTGGAATTATAAATTAGGTTTTACTTAGTGTTACTAATATATGTTACCTGGAAGGTTACTGAGGAACTTATTTATTTATTGGAAAATACCTGTTGTCTAACATATAATTTTAAACTATATTATATTTGAATTGGAGATAAAGATTGTATTTATATCAATATAAATTATGTATCTTTGTATATAAATAATACAGTTAGTTTGCCTGTAATAAAAAGATAAATTAACTTAAAAATATATCCTGTAGTAAAGTAAAAGTCACAAGTAACTGCATATTTATATTGAATGTAATTAATTGCATTGCTATTCCGCATGGTCAAAAGGGCACGTGTATTAACATAAAATGTGCTCGGATATTAAATTTCTTTAAATTTTAAACGAATCGTTTGTGTGCGAGTGGGTGGGGTTTAGCAAAATTATGCAAGGCGCTTATGTATTCTGTACATTCTGAGTTCCTGTTCCGGAAGATTCCGGAAGTGCAAGGGTCAGCAACCCCGTGACCACAAAAACACCGGCACCTCCACAGCGATCAACGAGCGCAGCGCAATATGCAAATCCGGCAAGGATAAATGCGATGCGCCTTGCGCCGAGTCCTGTTGATTTTTATCGTTCTTCCTCTTGATGTTGTTTCTGCTGCTTTTTTTGTTGTTGTTCTTTATTTTCAACTTTTCTACTTAGTTTCGCCTTCTTCTCTTGTTAAATTGCACGGAACGAAAGGTTGATGAAATCGTTACTCCTTGCATTAATCGGAATTTAGAATTGCGATCGATATACGAAAGGAGTTGATTTCGAAATAGCAACGAAATAAACGGCGGCAGCGACGGCGGCAGCAGAGAAAAATGGAACGTTTAATTTACATATGCGGTCTGTAATAAGGCATATCCAAAGTTCGCTAATTGACCGAGCCATGCATGTCATTTAAATATCAACGAAACGATTACTGATTACTGGGAAATTAGAGGAATTTCAAGTTCGACTGTTTAAGAATCCCTTTATTTATTAGTATCTTTGTTTTAATTAGAGTATATAGGCAATATTAGTAGTGGTGTGGATAGATGCATAACTTAAATTGCGTCATGGACGAAGGATCCACCATAATGCAACAAAAACGAAAGTGCGTTGCGCTGTTTTAAAAGTTTCTAAACACCACAATCTTTCTATATAATAAAATTACGGGTGTGATGTAATGAATTAATAATTGGATGAACATTCAAATGCGAACGATACACATTTTTCTGTAAAAAAAATTGTTAGTTCTGTTCCTTTGCTTTCTTTTGGTAAAAGATAAAGACCGCGAAATAAGCGGACCGAATGATATATGTACGTATGAAGTTTGCATTTGATTTGCAACCATTTAGAGGGCTCGTTAAATGAATATTTATAGTTTCGTTCATTTATCGACTCCCTTCGGGGTCAACCAGTTTAGTCCACTCACACATACACCACGACTGCCATCTCATATACACACACACATATACTCTGTCGCACACATCCAAACACAGTCAGGAGCTTTGACACTTTTCCCTTGGATTTCGAGCCAAGGTTCTCGATTTCCCTTTTTATCTGATCTACTATGCCCAACAAATGTATGTATATCCTCAAAATGAACACATGTTACAAAAATAAAGAAACAATATAAACGTTAAATTACCGTGACTTTGTACGTAAGGAATGTTTATCCTTCGAACGGTCATACCATCTTCTGACACCTATTTTAATTTTACAGATTTGAATTTAGAATTCCGGATAAAGTAATATAAATGTAAAAATAAACTTAAAGATTTCAATTGATGTCATTCGATTTTGATTAATTACAAATGTGGCAAACGGTGGTTCGCGGTCCACTAGTGTACGAGAGAATTTTGGTATATTGAGTATATAGAGTATTTGAGTATATTTGCAATTTATGTTTTTATTTTGCATGTTTATAAAAAAATCCAATGTAAAAACAACATTTAGAATTTATCGTTTAGTACAGTGTTTCTCAAACTTTTTGGTCCGCGACCCACTTTTGCATTTAAAAAATTTGAAGGACACCAATATGTACACCAAGAGGTATGCTTATACTGTTTCTTCATATTTTATGCTTATCTACAAATCTCTTCAATTACACTTAGAACACTTACGAAAGATTGTAAACATAATGAGCAAATAGTAATTGCAAAACTAAATTACTAATAAATAATGTATAGCATTAAAATGTACTTTACCTTGAAACTAGCATAGAAATTGATATTTCAATTGTCATAAATAATATAATATAGATTGTAAGTATTAATCAGAGGTGGACCATTAACTTTGGGGGCCATGGTTTAACACTGTTTGAAATAAAACTTAAACAGTTAATATAAATAAGTAATATACTTGAAATAGTTGACAATATTATACTTAAAATGTTACTACGGTAACATTAAACCAATAATTATTTTGATTTCATATAGTCTGACTTTTTTTTAATTTAAACTTTTTATGTATTGATATTTTAAATTCAATGTTGATACCATCAAATTCTGTTTCATGGGTTACGCGACAGCTCGACGACGGACAAGTCGGCGACGGTCAAATTATTTGCAACTCATTTGTCAAATCGACAAATTTTCGATTCAGTATATACTGAATTCGTTTATTTTAGTTTACTTTTTGTGACAGTTACAATTGATAATTTTTGAATTATAAAAATGTAATTGTTTGATGAGAAAAAGGTGTTGACCAAATTATCAAAAGAAAACAAAATAAAATAGAAAATAAACATTGAGCGGAAAAATTCCGATTTGAATATAAGACGGACATAGTAATTCAATTAAAATTTGAATATATTATTAAAAAATATATGTTTATGTTCCATTAATATTTTCATGTTTAAATATTATATTTTCATTGAAAATATAAATATAAAATCATAAGGAAAAATAAAGTATTTGAAACAAATTACAGATAGTTTAGTTGTTATGTGTTTTTTCCATCAGCTTCTGGGATAAAATTATTATATAAAGCTGGAGGACATCTTATGGTAAATGTTACGTGGCTAGATTTTGTTTCATTAGTTTTAATTCGCCTTTTTTTAACAAATTTCGTTCAAGCTATCTATCATCGATATAGTATATGAGGAATACATATTTGAGGTTGATTCGTTTTGTCTTCTGGTCTTTTGTTATTTTGCCAAATTCTGTGTAGATTCTATTTCTCAGCAATTGTTTTCTTAATAATTATTGGGCATGTAGTGATACTTTTTAATTTCAGGTGTTGTAGTCCAAGCTCATTTTTGCAGTTTAGTTTTTCAATTGCCAAATCTATATCTAATTTAGTTTTTAGGGGAATTTTTAGATCTATTTCAAACTACAAGTCTGAAATGTTCCCAATCAGTTGCGACGTTATACAAATATGATGATGATGAATTTAAAATGATTATAATCCGTGAATGGTTGGAAGAGAGGTTCAAACATGTCTGAGTTTCAATGGAATTGTTGAGATATGTTCCAAATTGTTGCATTGCATAGATTTAATTAATTGTCTGTTCACCAGCTATGAATCTAATAATATAAAAAATTATATACATAAGTGATCGAAAAAAAACTATGCAGTCAAGTCTCTTTTTGTAGTTTTAAAGTTCTTGATTAGTCCGGTTTCAAACAGTCAAGGAATTGGCGTACTGCTGTATTTATGACTGAAAAAGTGTCGAGTTCAAGGCTTCAATATAATGAAAGTAATAATATGTATGGACAGAACATAATTTTATTTCATTTTCTGAATGACTATTTTTGTATATACATGAAAAGCTTAAAATAAATATCATCTAAAATGAAACATATTAAAATAAGAGAAATAAAAATCAATGCAAATAACTGTTGCCCTGAAATATCATACTGCCTCTAATCGATTCATCTTTTCATTGAATGAATTGGAATCTTTCACAGCCGGCACTTGACCTTGGACACAAGACAGTCGTGCACTTCGTCTTACGGGAGTAATATATTCGTGTGCGTTTTCTTGGTCCCTAAATTTAAATTTAAAAAAAATAGAACTTATTTGCCTTTAATATATCTATTAATATTAGTTACTTCTTTATTTTCCGTTCTTGGATCGCAAACTGGATGATACACGACTTGAAGACGTTCCTGGCCTCTTTCATTATACTTGATCTACATTTCTCATCATCAGATACATTTGCGTCTTTGTTTAACAAACTAAATTTTTCCAACAACTTATCTAGTGAATTATCTATTGTTTTCACCTAAAAACATTGTATATTAGTAGAATAAGATGGTTAATCTGTTAATCTGTTATTACCTCTGCCCCTTTGATAATAGCAGTCTTGAAACATTCCACAGCAGAACTAATGTTACCCCTGGTCTGTTCAATAGAAGCTCTGCATTCCCAATATTGAGGATCCTCCTCTATCTCTTTATATCTCTGCCTGATGGTTCCCAACCAGATCTCACATAATGTCAGAGGATATGACTGAAATGTATATTATTAGAAAATCAGATGAATATTAAATAATTAAGCATACATCTAAGATCAATTGATTTAAATCACCCAAAGCATGTTTGGCAATTGAAACTAGCTGGGATGGTTTCACATCAATAGCATCTTTGATCTGAAGTTCAATAGTTTCAGCCTCATTTTCTTTATCTTCATTATCTTGTGTAACTTTATCTCTTGAGAAGTATTTCAAGTGATGGAATGTACTCATTGGTTTGCCTCTTTTTTTGAGCCAATCATTTAAGCAGCTTTGCAGATCATTCAAGCCTGGTCCAGGTGTTGACTGATGGCCTAATTTTCTCATTCTTGTGGGTGTTTTAAAAGATTGGCTCCTCCTCTTATAAGCAGTTGGAGTCTTGAAAGTTATTTGAGTTAACACCTCCTGCTTGATAGGAGAACATTCAGAAATCAATGATAGTCCTATCTCATCAATATTTTCCATAGACTGTGTTACATCTGCTTTCGACAGTTTCTCTTCAGCAGTTGATTTTGCAATAAGCTTCTTTCTGTTGAAATGCTGTGCAGAGAGTGACCTACGGATAGGTTTGATCTTTTTATTTTTAGGACGGGCCTCATGAATAGCAGGCTTTTTGAAATTATCATTTTGCAATGCAGCTGTTTTGGGTTTCTCTTTCAATATGCTGTTGGACATTGGCTTTGCCTGACTTTTATTTATATTTGGTTTAATCGTACTTTGCTGTGTCATGTTTATTGACTTACAATTGGAATAGTTTTTTATTAGTGGGTTCTGACACGGAGCAAATCTTCTCTCTTTAACCTGTATTGGAACATACCCCAAACTAACAGAGGGTGGCAATGAGATTTTGTCAAGTTTTAATTCATCCTTCCTCTGTTTTTCATACATTAACGATGGATTGGCTTTAACCATTCTGTATACAGAAGTCAATGTTTGCCGAACCGGTGGGGCTTTTCGGATTCTTGATTTCTCATCCTTTTTCATTCCCTTGTCAGACATCTTTTTTTCTAATTTAAAATTATTTAAAACATACTTTGCACAACGTCAATCAAAATCACTTTATCATTTTATAACTTAAAAAGTCGTTATTAGTCGTTATCATATTTCAAATCGAAAGCAAGAAAGATCCAGTCTTTCCAACACAAAATTGCAAGTGCTGACCAGTGCTGACACCAATGCGATTTAATAGAATGTACAGTGGAACCTCGCTTAACGAGCATAATCTCTTCTATGATTATTTACTCTTTAAGCGCAACAATTTGTCATAACAAAGATGACAAAAAATGCGAAACGTCGCTCATTAAGTGAGTTATTTTTGTTACCATTTGCTTTCATCGTTATGAGAGGAACTCGTTAAGCGAGGTTTCACTGTATATTAGTATGTGTTGTGTGTGGGTCTATATCGCAAGCCTGACAACCGAAATACTGTCTATTAAAATCCCGACTATATCAAAATCTCGACAACCAAAATCCCAACTGTATTAGAATCTTGACAACCATAATCCCGACTATATCCAAAATGTCTACTATAACATTTTTAAATTAATGTGCTACATTTTTATTATTAATAACAATAAATTATTATTAATTTATTTGATATTGTTGAATTATTCATAATAAACCTTAACATAATGAAATAATCTCAAATACAATTATATTATTAATTGTTGTTATTTATTATTAATAACAATTTAAAAGTGACTACGCTCCGGAATTACTTAAAAATGTTATTGAAGACATTTTCGATATAGTCGGGATTTTTATACAGTCGGGATTTGGATACAGTCGGAAATTTGATTGATGGTATTTCGGTTGTCGGGCTTGCGATTTTCACCGGTTGCGTAACCATCAAAGGAAGTAAAAAGAATGCGACAAAATTAAGATTATTCTATAGTCCCTTGTATCATAAAATCTGAAAGTTGACGGATTCGAATTTCACGAACAACAAAAATGTATATCAATAACAATTGTTTTAAATCTCCATTTAAAAAAAAGGCATATTCAAAAACAGTTAACAGATAAAAAAAGAATTCCAAACATATTTATAATGTTTAATTCAAGATAATAAAAATCTAGGACTAGGAGAGAAGAATAATTCGAATTTTATTGTAGATATCTGTAATTTGTTCCAAATATTTTATTTCTCCTAATGGTTTTCTATAAGAGAAGACAAATGAAAATTTAATATTTAAACATGAAAATATTAATGCAACATAAATATACATATTTTTAATAATAAATTAAAATAGATATTTAAACGGTGGGCACCGACACCTGTTGTAGAATATAGCATATAAAGAACTATTGAAAGCAGTAAAAAAATGTATTTTTATTATTTTGAGAAATTATCTGATAATTCAACACTTAACACATAAGTTTCGCTTACTAGAGTATTAATTATTGAAGTTATAGGATTGAATAATATACACACTACAGTTTTATTTACGTTGCCGGGCCGACCCCTTTTTCCCGCCAACAATATTTTGTTTGTCTTTCGTTTTTAGCAACATGGGATGCACTTCTAAAAAGACAACAATTTAAATATAATAAAATAAAAGCAGAACGATTAAATAATACCTCCATCGTTTGTATTTTGTAGTTGGACATCGTAAACTTTGTACTTTTTCTTCTTCGACGGAGGTGATGCACCCGCTGATTGCACTGGCGGCGCTGTATTCTCCTGCACCCAATTATCTTCCGGGTCTTCCACCTAGAACATAAATAAATATAAAATATCCCATATATTACAGCCATACTATTAACAAATTACAAGAAATTTTCATATCGTAATAAAAATTAAGTTAAATTTTGGGATTGAAAGTTTTAATGTTTAAGTTCAGTTCATATGCATATTTACATATTTATAATATATTCATTTAACTTATATTGTACTACGACTGATCGAAACAATTATTTAAAATTTTACCTCTGGTGCAATTGGCAAAAATTGTAGACAATCGGTATTCTCGTTCTCTTCATCGGAGCTGCAAAATGCCGCTACAGGTTCAATGCCACACACATCAACCTACAATAATATACATTTTAGTAGTAACTCGATTTATAATAACAACCCAAATTTCATTAATTCTTACATCAATTTCTGTATCTTCTTTTGATTCTCCTCCACTTGCTACCGATTTATCTTCATCAGTCAAGTCGAATTCACTTTCTCTCTCCTCATACTCTACATTTTCATCAAGTTCTTTGAAATCAGGAGCAAAAGCTGACCAATTTTCTACTTGATTCTGTGCCCAAACACTAACCACGCCTAGAAATATAAATTTAACTCATTTTTTTTTTACATGCTGCACATTCATTACCAGAAGATATACTGGCGATAATTGGTCTTACAGGATGCCAGGCTACATCCAACAGCAATTCTCCTTTTGTACCATGCAATATCTTGACCAAATTGCCAATAGATTTTTCCCATATATATAAAGCATGTTGGCGGGCAGAACCAGCGCAAATGTATTCACCGTCACCCGAGAAGCAGCACTTTTTCCACATCGTTCTGAAAACGGAAAGTGGCTATAATTAATATTTTTTTACTCTTTTATTAACTTACTTGTTGACTAAATCTTGCAACTTTTGTATAGGTTCTGGTTCTCCATCTATACCGCATGTCATAACTTCTTTGCTGTCATAAACCCTAATTACCCTATCTGCTGTATTTACAAGAAACCAACTGGATCAAAACATTAATAACTTCATACTTTAACTGTTTTTGTTAACTTACTCTCCACGCCTGGCAAATTCAATGCTCTTAACTGCTGTTGCATTTGATGTACCCAAAACTATGCGAAAACTAGCTTTAATTTCTAATGTATCAGCATTCATAACTAGAACCTTTCCTTTGGCGTTCCCAGTATACACATAATCTCCTCTCCTATCGAAACTAGCCACAATATTTAAATCAGCCTGTAACATATTCATATAGAATTTTTGTTTAAATTGTATGATGTCTTTACATCATCATCTATAGGTAAAACTTGATGACTGCCATTGGTATCAACAAGTACAGCTGCATGTTTCATAGGACAAACTAACAGTCGATCAATTCCTCTAGGTTCAAACTGAACTTTTAGCACTGGACAAGGAAATCTGTACTTTTGCTCACACTCTCCAGACAAAACAGACCATATGCAAACTGTGTTATCTGTTGATGCTGAAGCCATTTTGTGCCCAGTCCTGGACCAACTAATACTGCAGACTGGGTGCACATGAGCAGAGATAATTTTTGCAATGCCCCTGGTAAGGAAATCCCATATAACAATTCTGCCATCATTACAACCAACAGCAAGCAGAGTTCCTCTTTTATTAAAAGCACAGGTTAATGCAATTGAGAGACAATCAAGTGTGCCATCAAATTCCTTCAAAACGGTTAATAAAATACATATTTTTTCAAGTAATATACAATACCTCTGGGTAATTCTGTCCAAATGATTCTAAAAAATATACAACAGTTAACTATGTTAAAGACTATTGTATAATAAATACATGCCCAATAATTCCAGATTCATGCTGTATTTGCTTAATTCTACTTAAGTCAAAATAATTCAAATCCACAAAATTGTTTTATTTATTTATTGGTTATGCCCAATGTTTTGTTTTGGGTAGTCAGTAGCACCAACATCAATTAAATTTAAAATCCCTAGATTTATATGTGTTTCGTCTAGTCCAAAACACATGCCTCTGCTTTTGTAGGTTATTGTAGTGCATGTTGCGGTGTGTTTACATCAGTTTGCATTTGAAGGAAGTGAGATAATGTTATAATGGGTTTGACTAAGCAATATTTACGTTATGTCTCTGCGGGAAATTTCAATATAATTGCAAGTCCTAACTGCAATGTAGTGTTTGTAACATTAGAAGGCCAAGAAGGCAGATATGTAGCTGTAGGAGCCTGTGAGCATATTTTTATTTGGGACCTAAGGTTGGGTGAGAAAGCACAGGTGCTGACTGGAGAGAAGTCCCCTGTAACTTATCTCTGCACAAGCCCTAACAAGAGACATTTAGCTGCTGGTTATGCAGATGGAACTGTACAAATTTATGATTTGAAAACTGCAGAAGTTGTGTCAATATTCTCTGGTCACAAAAATGAAATCACATGTTTGAATTATGATAGCTTTGGACACAAGCTAGCATCTGGCTCAAAGGTAAATCAAATTTTATAACTCTTCTATTCTTTTATTAATGTATTTGTGTTTTAGGATACTGATATTATTGTGTGGGACACAGTTGCTGAGGTGGGAGTATGTCGACTATCAGGACACAAGGGTCCTGTAACTCAGGTGGCTTTCATGTCATCCCAATCAGTCTTAATTTCATCTTCAAAAGATACATTTGTTAAATTTTGGGATCTTGACACTCAGCATTGTTTCAAGACGTTGATTGGTCATCACACAGAGGTGTGGTCATTGAGTTTACTCAAGGATGATCAATATTTGGTCACTGGTTGTGGAGATGCTGAGCTAAGAGTTTGGAAAATCACGCAAAACGATGACGAAAATAAATCGCCTGTAGAGCATTTATCTAGCAAACTTGAGTTGGCTACGCTGGATGATCTAGATGATTCAAATGTAAGAAGATGATGTACATCAATGGAAACTATGTTAACATGATATTATTTTAGTACAATTTACAATGTCATAAAAGTGGTTCATTGTTGAGGTCTGGAAAAGGACGTGTTATGTCCCTCTTCTCGGATACAACTGGTCAAATTGTTGGATGCCATGGCAGCGATAAACAAATTGAATTGTTTTGGTTCTGTTCTGACGAGGAAGCTCAAAGCCGGCTGAAGAAGCGCATGAAGAAAGAAAGAAAAAAGTAGCTGCATTAATTAATATGTTTATATCATTGATAATAATGGTTTAATTTACAGGCAAGAGGGTCTAGATGCAAGCGAGATCAATGAGGATATACTGCAGTTAAGTTTGAAAGATGAAGTTCGTCGGTTAACAAGTATCAAGTTAACTGGGAAACCAAAGTCTTTGCATATGGTTCTCGGCAACGGTGGCGAACTGCGTGTAGCTGTAACGCTTGCGAATAACACAATTGAACTATTCACGCTGCAGACATCCGGAAAAGGTGGTGATGCTAAGACATTGCGTAGTGTTACCATGCAAGGCCATCACAGCGAAGTGAGAGCTGTGAACTTCAGTAACGACAATTTAGCAATCATCAGTGGCAGCGGAGATACTATTAAGATGTGGAACAGGCCATCACAGATTAGTTTGAGGACCATCGATTCCGGATATGTTCTCTGCACTCTATTTGTGCCAGGTGACAGGCATGTTTTAGCTGGAATGAAGGATGGTAGATTGTTGATTATTGATATAGCTGCTGGCGATATTTTGGAGGAGATTCAAGCACATTCCGGGTCTGAATTGTGGTCGATGTGTTTGCAACCAGATATGGTACGTAATTTGAAAACTATTAAATAACAACTAAAAATACCTGAATATATTAATATTAAATGATTTCCAATTATCTACTATAATTTCATATTATTTAAGTTTGAAAAATGCAAAAATAATTCTATAAATAATGTACATGTTTCAGCGAGGTGTGGTAACAGGAGGAGCAGATAAAACTGTTAAATTTTGGCAGTTTGAATTAATCGTTGATGAGCAAAGTGAATCAAAAGCTAAAGTTTTGTCACTGCTACATGTGCGTACACTCAAACTGGAAGAAACTGTTCTATGCGTAAAAGTCTCTCCGAATAGCAAATTCGTAGCAGTTGCCTTGCTTGACTCCACTGTCAAACTGTTCTTTTTAGATACTTTTAAGGTATTAATCTCGCACATGAAATTTAGATTCATTAATTAATTATTTGCTTTAGTTTTATTTATCGTTATATGGACATAAATTGCCGGTGATTTGTTTGGACATCTCATCTGATTCAAATTTGATCGCCACCGGATCTGCTGATAGGAATGTGAAGTTATGGGGAATGGATTTCGGCGATTGCCACAAGAGTATCTTCGCTCACGATGATTCCGTGACGGGACTGCAATTCGTACCGAAAACACATTATTTCTTCACGTGCGGCAAAGACGGAAAGGTGAAGCAATGGGATGGCGACAGTTACAACAAGATTTTAACGCTGCAAGTAAGTATTTTATAATGTACATAAACTGTCGCATACTTTAATGTATATTTTATTAGGGACATGTTGGAGAAGCATGGAATTTGGCCGTAAGTCCAAATGGACAGTTTGTAGTGTCATGCGGAGCGGACAAGGTTCTTCGTCTCTATGAGAAAACCGATCAACCTTTAGTACTGCAAGATGAGGAAGAAGAAGAAAGAGAACAGCAAGATGGATTGGCTACTGGGGAGCAAACCGTAGTTGCAGGTCATCCAGGTCTAAATCTGCCATCTAAGAAAACCATCGGCAGCGAAAAATCCGTAAGCATATGAAATGTTAACTACGATACGATAAAAAATAATGCAATTCAATTTTCAGGCTGAAAGCATTATGGAGTGCTTGGAAGTTTGCGAAAAATACAAAGAGCAATTATCTGAACATGCTACATTGCAAGCTTCCTCGAATCAACCAGTGGCTTTACCAGCTGTGCCTCTACTCATGCAAGCATTCAGTGCCTCTACACCAGAAGATTTTGTGTTAGAAACTATTAAAAGGATAAGGCCGAGCGACATGGAGGAAGCATTGCTCATATTACCATTCACGACGGTATGCGAATTGATTCAGTATCTACCCAACCTAATGAACAGAGGGGATTATGTAGAATTGGTGGGCAAAGTTGTAATGTTCTTGTTGAAAGTGCATCATGCTCCCATCATTGCTAATCACACTTTACTTACTACACTGAAGAGCTTGCAGAAAGTATGCTGTGTAAAAGCAGAAGAACTGCGTGTAAGTAATTACATATTTCATCATTAACATTTTGAATTCATGGCAATATTTGATTGTAGGATATGGTTGGATACAATTATTACGGACTGCAGTTCTTGCAACGTGAATTAGAAGCTAGAGAAGGCGTCACACTCTTTCGAGATGCAAGCAGACAAAGGAAGAAGGGAGAGAAGAAACGCAAGCAAAGGGAGAAATTGAAACGTTCAATAATGGTGTTAAATAATTGAATTAATTAGTTTAATATATTTTACTTTATATGTTATTTCTTAATTTCTTTGCCATTTGGTTTATTCCCATTTTAAACCAAACATACATAATTTTCAACAAATATACATTGCATCATTGAAATTGGAAAATAAAAAAATAAGTTTAATTTTTACAAACTCGGTTATCAATTTAATTCAGTAATTCTAATCGAAATCGCCGTGAACAATCGCCCATTCACCCTAGTATTATGAACAATATTGTTATTCTCAAAGTAAAGTATCAATTTGCGATTGCAAAATCGTATACAGCGGAACCTCGCTTAACAAGCAAAATGAATTGTAAAAAAAATTGACTCGCTTAACGAGCGATGTTTCGTATAACGAGTGGCGAGAAGAGAAGTCCCGAATTGCGCGCCTACTTCATCATTTTTAAAACTTGTGTACAGATATTATGTGTATTTTTGAGTATATTAACCATTCTTTGTCATCTTTGTTTAAAGCGGACTATAATTTGCAAATTAATTTATGTTTGCTATAAATGCAAAACACAAATGTATTGTGTCCAACCATTATTATAATATATAAACACACTGGGTATATATCGCAAGCCCGACAACCGAAAAGTCTATTGCGGAGACGCCCAAGTGTTATTAATTTTGCACAAAAAAACACAAATAACATGTCTGAACACAAGTTTGGAAATTTTGTGATCACAAACAACAATAAGATGCAACTGGAATGACCACTAACACTAGGAAATGTTTTCCAATTCACGGGACTTGTGTCAAGTCCCCACTTGGTGGAGGTCTTTATACTTTTAATATTTGTTTATATAAAAAAGCGTACATAGTGTGTTCCGGTGGCAATCGCAAGCCCGACAACCGAAAGCCCGACGTTCGAAATCCCGACTGTATCGAAATCCTGACAGTGTCTTTTATTATTATATTTCTACAATAACATTTTTAAATTATTCTATAATATTTTTTAATAGGTACGTAGTATACTGCAGAAAAAAACTACTTTTAAGATCTAGGTCGATGGCTCTTTTGCCCGATTATTAATTGTTGTTATTTATTCTTAATAACAATAAATAATATTAATTATTATTGTTTTTTTTTTTCGTTGACTTATTCATTATAAAACTTAAGAATAAGAAATATTCTATATTAAAATTACTTTATGTTATTAACAATAAATAACAACAATTAATAATCTTATTAAGTTTTAGATTGGATTTCGATATAGTCGGGATTTCGATACACTCGGTTCCACTCTACTGGTAAAAGTATATCATCTAAATAATGTATATTGGGATGCCTAAGTTAATAATAAATAAACGTTTTTAAATAAATAGATTATTTCGAAATTTTAAAAATCTACTTTCACCTAGATAAGATTATATTGTTACATAAATCTGAAATGATTATTTTTCATAGCTTTAATTACATCTCAACCATAGGTAGTTCATGTCAATGATGTGTCATCTGTTCTGACCTTATTTGTATTTACTTTTACCTGCACAGGTAGCAAAGAAGTGAAAATGTGATTTTAACAGGTAAATTTCATTGTGGCTAAAATAAGTGAATATTCCATAAAACAATTTCAATGAAACCAGAAGAAAATGGATAGCAATGAATTTCCATCCATCCGCTCCGAGGATGGATACAGTACCTCCACATCACTATCATCTGGTCTAACAGGATATGAGGATGAGTTGAATGAGATAAAACATATCCTAAATCTTGGTAGTGTTCATAAAGTGAAGAAAAATGGGACTGATAAAAATACCATTGATGTTAGTACATATGAGACAAGAATCAATAATTTAACATCAGAATTGCAGACATCCCTCAAGCTGAATGAGAAATATAAGAATCAGCTATTTTCATTGGAGAGGAGCAATGAATTGAGAGTACATGAGCATTTTGAGAAACTGTTGCAAGCAAATTCAAGTTTAGAAAATCAATTAGCTAGTGCCAATAAGCAATTCAGTCTGTTGATGAAGAATAAATCTAATAGTCTTCCAAATAGTTTATCTCTAGAGAAGCTAGTAAGTGAATTGCAAATTGAGCTGGAGCAAAATAGAAATGAGAATCATGCAAATACAGCAATACATCAAGATTTAAATTTACAATTGAATGAATTGAGTTTAGAATTGAAAATAAAACAGAATTGTATTGATGAATTAAAGAAGAAAGTAACTGAACAGCATATTGATATTGGCAAATTGAAGCAATCAAATGCCTTGTTGACAAGCAACTGCACTTGTGTGAAATTGGAATTTGAACATTTGAGAAAGTCTAATGTTTGGTATAAGGAACAACTGCATTCTTGCCAAACAGAAAAGAAGAAAGTTGTAGAGGATTTTTTGACTGTAAAAAAAGATTTGATTAATGGAAATAGGGAGAATGAAAGGCTACAACTGCAAATGGAAAATTTGAAAAAAAAATATATGGAACTGATGAATGACTACAAAAATTTGGAGGACAACCTATTAAAACAGATTCAAAAGTTGGAAACTAAAAATACGTTAATGCAACAACCATTAGAGCCAGTAAAGAAAAGAGTTAATAATGTGCACGAAAACGAAATAAAAAGCCTACAGGAGAGTATATTGGTGATCCAGTCAAATCTGGAGGAGCAGAGGACTTTGTTCAATGCTATTTCTAAGGAAAACGTTAATTTGCAATCGCACCTAACAATAGTGGAAAACGAGCTTGATAACAAACAGTTAAGCATTGAATTGACAGAATGTAACTATAAAGAGATTAGCACAAAATACCTGGAAATCAAAGAAGAATTGAAACAAAGGAACAATCAATTGTTATCGAGCAACTCCCTGAATAGTAAACTGCAATTGGCTTTAGAATCAGTGACAGAAGAGCGGGACGAGATTACCAGATCCATCGTTGCGGTGCGTAAAGATTTTCAGCGCTTTCTAAATCTGCACCAGGAAACTAAGCAGGAATTGTTGCAGCGGAAGATGGAAGCAGAAAATTCCGAATACGATCTGAAGGTGAGCCAGAAGATGCTCAAGGAATTTGAGACTAGCGAGAAAGAGAATTTCATGATAATTCGATCAGTTAACGATGAACTGAAACATTTGAAGGACGATAAACTGGTATTGATGGAAGTGAATGCTAATAAGTGTCACCAATATGAAAGAGCACTTGATGAGATGAGGAATAATATTGTTACTTTGGAAAATGTTCTGAAAGGAGTGCTTGATAATTTTACTGAATATTTTGCGCGCAGGCCGGTGAAGAGTATTCAGGAATCGGGGATCGAATATGTGACCAATTTGAATGCCTTCTTCGAGAAGTTGCAGAAGTTTGGAGGTACCGAAGCGCACGCGATTTTCAAACGCAAATTGCTGGATAGATTGCACAAAATTGAGGATCGCGTGAGCGTTGTCGATACAAAGTGCGAAGAGAGTTTCAAGTTGCTCGAAACCAAAACGACAAGTAAGCCATGCATCACTACGGGAGCGGATGATCTTCTCAAATTGAGGGCTGCGCTGCAAGTGAAAGATTTAAAATCCTTGGAGAAGCAGAAAAAGTAAGTTTGGATTCAATAATTTATAGATTAACAAAAAAAATATATTCTTATTACTACAATTAGTAGTTACAGGCAATTATGTGAAACAATATCTAGTGTTTTAATTTAAATGTTTATTGAAACATATTAAACAAAAAGTAAAGAATAAAATAAATATATCATTATTAAAAATCTTTGAAAGAGCTACAGATTTTAGGTATTTCCACTCTAATTTAATATTATTCAATAATCATATCATTTAATCTATATCTTACTTATTTTTTAGATATGAAATAGTGAATAGAACATTGCTGAAAAAGATCAAAGAGCATATGAAGGCTAGAAGCAAAGCAGAAAAACAGTGCTCGTATTTGGAGACGATGTACAACGATACGATGGAGAAATTAAATACAAGCAGGTTGGAGTTGAGTACAAAGGCTGCGGAGCTGGCCGATTTTAAAAATATGTTCCGCGAAAAAAATCGAGCCTTAGAGAAACTGCAGAACGCCGTCACGAATTTAGAAATGAAACTGGAACAAAACAAAATTTCTTCTGAACAGCTAAATGCTATAAGCGAAGAGATAAAAACTAAGCACGCGTGTATAGTTGCTCTTAATTTAGAGGTAAGTTTTCCTTTTTATGCGTAGTTTTTTGTATTAATCTTCTCTGCATGTTTAGTTAACTGCTCTGAGAGACAAAAGTGATAGGCTAAGAGAACATTACGATAAAGTATTGATTAAATGTGATAATTTACAAGATGATAAAATACAGTTGGAGAATTCCCGACAAGAGCATTTGTTGGACTGCACGAAGACTATAGGTGGTTTAGAGATGGAGTTGACGGAACTGCAGGATAAAATCGAGTATTACCTAAAGGAAAATGAGGTGAATGTGGTTGGTAAAATGTAAACATAATTTTAATTCAATTTTTAATTTGCAGATATTGAAGTGCAATATGATAAACAAGAACTGCGAAATCGCGGACTTGCAGGAGAGGAATGGGCGGATACAAAGTGCAGCAAACGAAAAGGAGCAGTTTGTAAAGAGGTTGCAGAACGAAGCGAATCAATCGATGGAAACCTGCAAAAGATCTTCGGCGGAGAAGATGTGCTTGCAAGGTTTAATTAACGATTTCAAAACGGCCTTAAACTCAGCCATCAAGGAAAATCAGGTTGTTACTGTTTTTCGCTCTGTTAGAATATGATTTTTATAATTAATTGATATTTAGGATTTGAAGCAACGGATTCTACTGCTAACTAAAGAGAAAATGTCCAGTAGTTTGCCAACCGAGCTGATCATAAATCCGCTGGATTACAAACATATCAATTCGCTTATAAATAGGGCCCAGATGAGCGAAGTGAACTCATTAGGTAAACTGGAGGATTCCCTCAACTGTCTGAAGAGAGAAATGGCTTGTCTGCAGAAGCAGATCGTAGAGAAGAATTTCTCCGTTTCTAGTCTATAGGGCATTAAATTTTAACGATATTTGTTGTTATTATTAGCGTCTTCATTCAACATAAATTATTATAATCATTGTCTTCCTTCGCAACGTCGAATGAAGTTCAAATAATTGCATTCCATTTATGATAAGAAAAACTAACGACTGTGATTATAGCCTAAGGATTAAATAATATATATTGATAAAATAACTATACTATTATATGCATAATATAGCAAAGTCTCGGGGTGTTCAAATGAAATAAACTTTGTCTTAATCTAATTTGAATTTATTTATAAATTTCATGATTGGCGTTTTATAATTACATAATCTGTAATTGATAAATAATGTTAACACATTTCAGTTTCAACACGTTAGTTTAGTTCAGAAAGAATCAACTTATCTTTTTCAATTTTGAAACCCCCCGAAGAATTGGTATATATATATATATATATATCAATTTATATCAATTTATTATTGATACAAGTCTCTTTGGCCCTATTTCTACCCCTTGTGAGGTTTATCGGCTCTCACAAATTTTTGTTGGATTTTGGGAATCGAACCAACGACCTTTCGTAATACAGGCGACAAAATATAGTATTAATAGTTAATTCCTTATTGAGCGCGCAAGAAAAAAACTCGTAATGGATTATAACTATAGACATCTTAAAGAACAATAATTACAATATTAAGTAATTAAAGAGCACTCACAAAATTGAGATTGGCAAAAAAGCATCATCATGTAGCGTAGAATTAAAAAACATTGGTTGGAAATCATATTGTTTTTATTAGTTACATTAGCGCACTATTAATTTAGCATGTATCCAATCAACAAAAGTAAAGTTATAAACTGTAATTTTGCATGTTATTCAGATAATTAAATCAAAAATAATAATATTCTCAGGTTTATAAAATGCTAGTTATCACAGAGCAATATTTATTTTGGTTGCATACAAATTAAGACTATACGCAAGTACATATAAGTGCAGATCGTGATTAATAGTAACGCAACCCAAATAGCACGGACAATTAAGCTCGAACCCTGTCTCCATCGGTTCATCTGCAAATGAAGATATGGATTTCGGAGTTTTATATTCAACATATACAAGTTGTTCTTTTTTTTATTAATTACTGTGTCCTCTTGTATAAATGCACTTGGACCTATGCATAGAAGAAAAGAACATCTTCTTGTTCACGAATTGTTCATTATAATAGTTCGCTATACAAAATATAAATTGCTATGTAATCTCTATAGTACAGTACATAAAGAGTGTGAGCTGACTGAATTAGTTCTTAACTGTTGCAAGAAGGCGCGGTTTTACAAGAAGCTCTTCAAAAACTTGCTTACAAATGAAACAAAATCCATGAATTAGAAAATAATTCTTAATTCGAAAAAAAGATAACAACTGATCCACTCTCTCACTAACATCTGGTTAATAGATGATCTTAAAAAATAATTAGTAAATACTATATAATATAGAATAGAATATATAAAAAAACAGGTCTTGGAATAATAACGCATTTGTATATATAATAATAAAATCTGAATAATTTACATAAAATAAATTAAATAAAAATCGTACATACAAGATGATAAGAAAGTACAAAATAAAGATTATTAAAATAGAAGATCGTATGAGGGATATTTGCATGAAAGAAAATTTACGATAATAAACTTATTATTACATATATTTGCGTATTAAAAAATAATAATAATAGTAATTAAAATAAAAATAATTTAATAAATTCAAATTAATCACCTAAGATAATAATAATTTGTATATATACACTTTAGTTAATTAATAATAATAAATTTGCAAGAAGGTAACAACACTTAGCGACTTATGATAATGAACAACTCCGCATGAATCCGTTTGTCTGGTCGAAAGTTTAATATATTCCATATATCTTCCTGTTCATTTCTTTTTTTTATTATTTCTCATCCCTTCCTACGTATAGAAAATAATATATATTTTCATGTATAATATTTATATATATATATGTTTTGTTGTTTTCTTTTATTGCACGTGTACAGCATGAGCCATTGACCGAAATTATTTCCATCCATCCCATCCAATGATGAAAAGAGAAACAACACACACAAACAATATGATTCCATCTTCAATTCCTTATAACTCGTCCTCTTCCCTCACTGTCGGCGATGCATCCAGAAGCTACATCACTTTGGAATGTGCAGTCAGATAGTCGTTTCATCATTATTACAATATATCATCTATATTTCCTCGTCATATACATTTACATCTTTTGAACAGCAGGCTTCTTTTCAACTACGCCCTATATCGTGTCTGTGTATATTATAAATATATATCTTTTTACTTCTCCTTGCCACCAGGTATAGAAAAACATTAATTTAAAAAAAAAACAAAGAAAAAACAACAAAAACAATTTACTTCCGATCATTCTCTAACTCTCTTTTGAAAACACAGAAATAGTCTGTTTTTCTCGGAAAAAAATAAACCTACGCAATTTACATTTAGAATATCGCAAGTTTATATTTTCATATATTTATATATATATAGAGAGATATAAAAATATACTCTTTCGAAGGAAGCCAAATTATGTAGGTACCTTATAAACAATTCGATCTGATCCCCACGCTTCTATCGCGCCTTCGATTAATTACCCAAAATAAATAATTAAAACGAAACAAATTAGTAAGCATTGAAACAAAGAAAGAAATGAACATAGAAACAAAACATTCAGAACTTAATTACAAACGTATTTTTTCATGTTTTGTAGTTTTTTGCTTTATGTATATATAATTTAATACTTAGTTTACATATGATAATATGTTATAACAAATATAGTTTTTTTTTCTTTTTCACTTCTTTTCTCTAAAAAAAAAACAATAGAATAAAAAGTAAAAAGAAAAAATGTTTCCTCTCTTAAAAAAATGTACACAATCATGCAATAAGATTTAGTTTAGGCCCCACTGTCGTTGTCATTCAAGTTGTCTCAGTCTCTGTCGGACTCTCCTGTAAGCAATACAAAGCAATTAAGTATTGTTCTTTTTGCAATTTGCGAAAATTATTTTGTAGTAGGTCAAATAATGTAAGTTACCTCTATGCTTTCCAAGTCCCCAGATTGTGTCGAGTCCAGCTGCGTGGAATCATCGTCGATCACCGGTCCATGCAGGCTGCACTTTTCATGTAATTGCTCTCTGGTCCTGTGCAACTCCTTCCGCAGATTTTCTCTGTCCTCCTCCACCCCTTTCACAGCACTCTGCAATAATAAGTTCGAGTATTAGTTTGAGATATGTGCGTGATTAATACGGTGGGTGCAACTTACCAGTAAGATTGTAAGCTGCGAATTGAGAGTGGTGGCTATACTTTGAAGCCGAGAAGAGGGCACGGAGGGCACGAGACTCTTAGAGGATGCCGCTAACGCCGTCGCAGCCATTTGAACGTCGTTGCTGGCACAGACGGGATGCTTGCCGCCCGCGGCTGCCACGGAATCGGCCTCAGAAACGTTCAGGGAATCGTTCACAACCTCCAGTAGTTGATCAACTGTATTCATTGAAAAAAAAAAGAGATGAGATAATTAGTAGAGGGCGTTCATTAATTAATATAGGTTAATTGATGGGTTACCTTGGAACACGGCGGCCAACACGAGTTCGGGGAGATCCCGCTGTGACGGTTCTTTCTTGCCGACCTCTTCGCTGACAATGTCTGCGATCATCCTGTACTCATCGCGCGGTATGCTCAGCAGATCTGCTACTAGACCCTCCTTGGCCGCCAGGGCCTGCTTTACTTCCGTGTCTTTGCGTTTGATTTGCTCTGCGGAAAGAATGAGACAATTATTGGTGGACAATTAAAAGCGAAATGAAGAGAGACATAGTGAAATGAGGACAAAATAATAAATTTAAAAAAAACGTGTGCAAATAATTATTTACCTAGAGGAGTAAGGACAGGTTCTGCAGTGTGCACGGGAGGATTTGCCACCTGCACCTCAGAAGGTTGGATGAGAGGCCACTCATTGGGTATCAACTTTACCGAAACACCTTCACCACCAGCTAGAAATTATAACCAAAACCGTGAAGAAAAACGATGCATCGAAGTTACGTGTTTCACTAGCTACCTGAGTGCACCGCCGGGATAGCTGTATCCTCGACACGCATCTGTTGCTTGTTTTCCTCGACGGACGTAGGTTCTGGGGATGGAGTCGAAGACTCGACCTCCTCCTCTTCCATCGTTTCCGGCCTATCACTGCTGGATGCCGGAAGTTCCGGTTCCTCCTCGGACTCTTGTGTCCTCTCCGTGCGCATCTTGTACTGCTCGCTCGCATCGGTGAAGTATTTTAACCACCTAACAAAAAAAAACGATTAAATTATTGTTTAAGCTGCTATCTGCTGTTGCCTATTGTAATATTAGCACCTTGAAGCCGAGCTGTGCATATTGTTGAACATGATCGATAAATTCGCGGGACGAGTCGAAAAGAAACAACGCACGTTTGTCGAAGTCAGTCAGTCAATCCCGCGCTCGCCAAACTTCGCGACTTCACTTGTCAAGAGTGGCTAGCTTAACATGCTAAAATTCCATAAACGCACGCCGCATAGAGATAGTTAGATAGACACAGAGTAGGGCCGACTATTCTATTTTTGTCTATAAACATACAACGTGTCTCGCTCTCTCTCATTTCCTTTCAGCGCTGAAGCTTCAGCAGAAGATCCGCGAAATCGATCTAGACCGGTCGATTTAAAAATACTTCCCCTGCATAACAATAAACAGTTCCCAGAATGCGGGGTCGCCCCTCGTCCACTCATATGCAACCTCATCCACTCATATGGAATCTCATCAAACATCAAAAGCGAAAACAAGAAAGTTCAATCGCGAAAAGGTAATAAAGGAGTAATGCAAAATGCACGTGCCAACACTAAACTCCAGCGCAGTAGCCGTTAAAGATGGATTAGGTTGAGAGCGAACGCGGGAAGCGCGCAATTCATCAATAGAAGTTTAAAATTAGAAGGTGCACTATTTTAACCGGATTGATAACTCGTTATGGAGCCCACTTTGAAACCTATGATACGCATTAGCAACATACATATTTATGACTATTACTGATCATCGACTATTATAAAAATTGAAAGTCCACAAGAGTTAACTTAAAGAACAACAGTAACAAATATAAAATTAAACAATTCAACTGTAATGCTGCCAAAGGATGACACCGTCCATAGGTTTACATGTTCACTTTCAACCTCTGAGTGTTTTACTATAAATATAATTTCCTCATCATAATACTATTTAAATAATTGCGTGCTTTTTTTACCCGATTTATTCTCAATCCAAATAAGTTATAATTTATTGATCATTGAGCAATATTTCCAAATTTGCATATACATAATTTTGTAAATTTTTCGGGTCTCGTTTGATATTTTTAGATTTATTTCAATTAATAATGTTTTCGTGGAAAAAATGGTATGACCACTAAATAGAAAAACATTAGTAACAATAACTGTCATGTATCATAATTATATAGATTTCTTCATGAGACATTTCCAATCAACCGTGAATAATATGAAAATTAATCATGGCTATTTAATCACAAAGATAGTAGTATGTTTGCAATTCGAGGATATCGAAAAAATACCAATAGTATCTATTATTATAATTTAGCAAGATTACTTTACTGTCGCCTATCGACCATTACAATGAAATATAAATTAGTAAGGCGTATTATGTTTTTACATTAAAATTATGATGATGAATTCTATGAAGAGGTATATTCAGAAAAAGGCAATGCATTCGGAGAATTTACATTTATCGGCGGTAAACAGTCCTGATTTTAACTGGAATTCTAAACTTAATTAGTAATTTTTCAGAGAGTTATATGAAATATAAATTGGATTAAAACTTTGTGTCTTTTTGCAAATCCCTATTATTGCTTTAACATTTGCAAAAATTTATTAACAAAATTATCTTATCTAATAATAATTTGAATAAGAGTATTATATTTAGATATAATTATCAGTTTTTCGTGATTTAATATACAATATTGTCTGATTTCTGATACATAGCAAGTAAATATAGTTGTTCAAATGTATTAAATTGTGTTTGGATGGAGACGTATCCAGAGAAAATATTTTGATATAAACAGCGATTTTCATGGCAAAAATTCCTACAATTATATTGAGACATCGTCAATGCAATTGATTGACATTGTCAATTAAGCATTACCAATCAAGGAAATCAAATGACTGTGGAAATGAATGTCCAATAAGGAAATCATGAGGTTTTGCATTTCAAAAGTAGGACCATCAGAGCATTGAAGGTATGTTCTTATTGTTCTAAAACGGAATTGAAAGAAACAATGATTTGGAGTACAACAGCTGTCGTGTGTAATGTACGACGAAGTGAAACATATTCGGAGAAAAAGAAACAATACACGATGTTTACTGACCTCACGATAACACTGCTGCCTCTTCGTTTTTCAGTGTTCTGGACGAGTTTGGGGAAAATGTTGAGGCTGCCGCGACGCTCGCAGACATACAATTTCGGTGTGTCGAGAGTCAAAGATTTGCGACGTTGCGGCATTTTCGCGTGTATTTTGTTAATAGAAACGAAAGAACTACGAACTGAAGTAAGCGAACGGTAGAAACAATCCAGCAAAGAAAACGAAACTTAACAACAATAACAAACAAAAAACACTGTACACCAAAACCGAATCTTTGATACAAATCGAACTACACCTAACTAGTATTCGAAAACAACTGTCGAGGAGACGCATAGACACGATTATGATAAAATGCCTCCTCGCTCCGTTACTTATCTTAATTAGTGTTTGCCCATTTAGGGGGACGAGCGCAAACAACAAATTGTACAAAACTTATATATGTGTACTACTACTACAACTACTAGTAACAACACTTTCCCCTTCTCTTCCTACTCGTCGGTCCGTTGTTGCTTTTCTTTTTATGCAGACAGCGACCGAATAATAATTAAATGTCCATGTCGTAATTAATAGGAGGAAAGGAAAACTTTGTGCGGACGCAAACAAATTTCGCATGAAAGTGTGACGACTTTCCGGACGATTTTTCGATTTATACACTCGATACGCAGAATAAAATAAATTGAATGGCCTCGGGAAGCGTGCAGCGAATTTTCCGCAAGGGAAAATAAACCGGCCGCCCGGTAAATTCGCTTTCCGCTAATTGTTTGTCACGCGATTTGACCGTTCTAATCTTGATTTATCTATTTTGTTGCACTTAAATCTGCGATTTCAATGTTCATTCAATCCGAATTCTATTAATTAGATGCTCGGTAATGGCAAAAAAAGGAGTAATAATATTAAAAGAAGTCGTGTTATTGAGCAACTTGGGAGATCTCCCAAATAAATAAACAGGCATGTTTTGCGCGGTCTGTAAAGAAGATTTACAGCGGTGGACGAAGGGGGATGGAGGAAATCAAGGATTCCTAGTTGTAGTTTCTCGTGGCCATAATTAAAATGAGCCTGAAAATAGAACCAATCGAAGAGTGAGAGGCCAGCGCGCACTCACAAACAACGAACGAATTGATTTTCCTCATAAAATCACAGACGCAATATCTCGGAATTCATATCGATACATTTGAGAAAGAACAGAAAAACTTTTAGGATTAGGACGAACGAGACGGCGCAAACTGAGAAAATGGATCCAAAGGAATCGCATAGTATAGCACACACCGCATTATGGAATGATGACCTGCATTCTATATAAAGGATGATGAATTGTGCGGCATGAAAACAAGAATTCCTTCGAACTAGTGAAAGAGAGACAAAGTGTAGCGAAACGGCCTCCACAAAAAGAAAAATAAATAAATAAACGAAAGAAGCGGACAAAGAAAGAAGAGAAGTAGAAAAAGAACGAACGTCTCTGTTCGACTCCTCCGTCTTACAAAACGGTAGCCACGTGGCATAACCGACGATATAAACATATACGAAATAATTAAAAGCCTTTGCGAAAGGTTTTTGTTATGAAAAAGAATGAAAAGAAGACCCAGACAACGAATAAATAAATAAATTTTGCAACAGTCAGAAATAAAACGATCGCAATTTTCAGCATCGATTTGCAAAAAAATCAAAGCTATCAGCAAAAACCGAAAAACGCTTTTGTTGCCAGGTAAGCAAGTAACGCTTAAATAAAACAAATATATAGTTGCAAGTTTCTGAAAACATTCAACTTTCACTTCATAATCAGCCATCCCAACAGCGAAAATTATTGGTGATTATGGCAGATAAACAGAAAAAGCAAAAAAATAAATAAAGGAGGAAAGTACTTATTTTTCAATTACATGTTAATTTGTTAATCTTTTCCAGCAACCATTCAAAATACTATAAAGACATATAACTAAAATTAACCAGAAAGTAAAAATCAAGATTCAAAAAATATTATTGAACAAATTTTAATAGATTAAGCGTATAATATTTATCACATAGTATGATGCGATACTTGACCAAATATCTAAATGTTTGTAGTCATTAATCTTGATGTATTTTCTAATCCCTAATTGGCTATCTTATTATAATTATTATTTATATCGTCGTGGAGTTTTTTTTATTAGGTTTAATGTTTGTTCTGGGTATTTTTTGGTATTATAAATAAAGCGCCAAAGATTTTGGAATTAATGCTCAGATTAAAGACGTAGAGGACCAAATTTAAGATTGAAGTTTGAAGGTCATTTTAATAATACAGTTTTTTTTTCAATTTGTCGATCATGTTCATTTGTGCAGTTATTGAATGTAATTAGAAATAAAAAGTTATGCAGCCAAACTTACGTTTTTCGGTCATTTACATCTCTGCACTGTATTTCATACATGTGACTGATCAACGTGTTATTGCTCACTAGGTATAAGGTGACGGTATCTAAAATAGATAAAAAGGTACAATTATTTCTAATTCGTATTGGTGATAGATTAAATGACACATACCAGCGGCATTCGGTCTGCAAATGACGTTCTGCATCTTAATAATCGGCGACAACGTCTGGTTCGACTGGTTACCGCAGTGGAAGAATTTTAATAAATAACTTTGGCCTTCTTTCTGCAGAAGTATCACAGCTTCTTCTGTTAACAGCATATGCACTTGAAGTGGATTCTTGTTGGGTCTCTTCAACGTGACCGTGCCTTCGTAAACGAACGTGTACTTTGTCAAATCGATATGCTGCAGCATAACAATAAAGGGTATCCATTAGATATGTCGTTCAATTACGTAAAATATAAAATTTTATTACCTTGTATTCGTTGTCCGTTCGATCGAAACCCGATGTCTCCAAATGGCAATTGATGTAAGAGAGTCGGGCGGTCTCGCTAGCCTTCTTGGCGGCATCGTTCACCTCCTTCAGGATCTCGCGGGATTTTTCCAACGCCTTCCTCAGTTTCTCCAACTCGGCGTTGGATCGTCCTGGGTTGGCGATGCACGCCGCCTCCTCCTGCTCGATGAGCCTGCCAAGGAGCAGAGGGTACTTGGATAGCCTCTGCATCTCCTGCGGCAGAAAACCCTGCAACGGCAGTCGTCTGCAGTGGTGGTTCTTCTCGCAGTTCATCAATAGATTCTCGAACTTGGCATCCTTTTTCCTCTTCTCTTTGATCAGCTCCAGCGCGTTCTGTTGTTGCTCGCAGAATTTCGCCGCCGCGTTTCTGAACGCCGTTCCCCGTTCACCGTCAAACTAAAACCAAACAAATATTTAGAGACCGACTTCTGGAAGAAAGAACACGTCAATCAACATACCATATTCAGGAGAATATCCCCGACATCTGTGACGACAGATTGTTCTTTCCGTTTGGTCTTCATCAGCGAATTGAACTGACTGTGGGTCCCGAGCAGCTCAGGCAAATTCGGGAAGACAAGCTTCATCTCCGAATCGGTGAGGATCTTGCTACGGAAAATTTCCCTGCGGAAGATCAATTCTAATACTTTCAGGTTCCGAACGTGCGACCTTTCCGTGTGGAATAGTTCTGTAAATCATCGACAAATCAATTATTGCAAATTACATACATCACTTGATATTTAAACCGATGATCATTACCATTGATCACGTCCTGTCTCTTCATTTCGTTGGCTTGCAGGTTGGAGAGCTGTTCGTTCGTGAGGGCGCTCTTCCAGTCCGGCGGATCCGCCTCAACTTCCATATCACTATCTCGCTCGCCGCCTTGTCCATCTGACAGTCCGCCGACGTCCAAGCTACTGCTTGGACTATCCAGTGACCTACGAATACACCAGATGTTAAACAGAACAAAAAAAATCTTCCGGTCAACATACCTTGAACTTAGGCTGCTATTCGACGAACTACCCGAGTGCTGATGGAATGAAATACTATTGTCCAGATCCACCGCTTCACTACTACAATATAAAACAACAACATTTAGTTAACCACATCAAACGGGCATCATCTACAGAAGCAACAACAAATGGTTATGCACATTGATCTTACTCCAACAAATCAAATTCGATATAAAATACCGAGTGTTTCTTCTCTTCACTAGAAGATGTCCTCATGTTATCATTTGAATCAAGGAGCAACCAGCAACATCAAGTAGCGCACACATTATAGCAGATAGTGCGCGAAACTTATCTTATCTATTTTCTCAGATATCGAATTAATAACGCATGGCAAGAGAAATTAAAATCTAAAAACGAAATCCAAACCCAAACAAGACGGCCAATATATCAAAAACGGAACGTACAGGAATGTGTGATTTTCCCCAACATTTTTTTTACCCCCGTGACATACCGTAATTTCTTCAAATACATGTACGAAAATAATACAAACAAATAAAGAATGTACTAATTAAATAAATGGAAAGCGCGGTATCTTACATCATCTGTAAGTAATTGCACTGATTGTGACTATACATAGTTATAATGAAATAATTTAAATGGAACCATTCTCCCTGCTCTTTAGGTCTTAAATTTGTTATTAAATTTCGTGTCGCATTAAATAATAAAAACCTAAAAAATGTTCTTGCAACCACCACATCAAGTTTTTATAAACCGTAAAAGTGCAAAACAAAATAGATAATTTAAGGAAGTAATTATATATGTTCATTTATTTTTCTATCTATCTTTGCTGCCTGTTCTCTTGAATGTGAATCCTGAAAGCAGATGGCACGGCAATCGATTCCAACCATTTGCGTTCGGCGAAGGTTTTGCAAGCTCCTGTACCCATAAAACGTCTGTCCTTCGCGCGTTAATTCTCCTTACTTTAAACGCGATGGCAATCGACAATTTCATTATATTCTTTGCATTGTGTAAAATTGAAATTTTAAGTTTGCTCGTATGACCGTTCGTCCAAGGGAAAATAAAAAACGATATTTTAATTAGGAACATGACGTTTTATCGCAATTAATCGACGCGTCCCAGGCTATGTATAGACACGACCGACGGGGTTTATATTTTGTTTTTGACTAATTGTTTATTAATATAAGAGGAGAGATCTTTAAACGGGAATGTGGAATTTCCAGACACAGATGTTTCGGTTCGATAAGAATAAAAAAAACAGTTACTCAAACAACACACACCCATAAAGACAGTTCGCTATTATTTATAGTAAACATAGTCGGGATGTGTGTGTATCCATTAGCCTGGTCTACCGAGAAAGCCAGTTAAAATTTTCCCGGGCAGCGCTTCGGAAATACCTTTCGAAATGTCCCCCTGGACAGTTGCTGTTGCTGATATTATTGTTACTGCTAGGACAATCCATGGTACATCGGTAATGCACGTCAGTTGTTATCAAGACTCATTGATGTCGTAAAAGCAGATGAGTTTATGAATGGATTCTGGATCGAGCACAGAGGAAAACCTTGCACTACTGTTTATCAATACTATTTGTTTATGTTACGGCAATCTGGTCACGATATATTTTGTATGTGAGCCTGTGCATGTGTGTGCACTAGAAGCACTCGCGACGAAGGTGAGAGTTTGCTCCTAGTTTCCGGGGCGACAAGGGGTTGTTGAGACCAGTAGGGGCGCAGACGCGCTCGCAGAAATAATTCAACTCGTCCTTGCTACTGTCGCTGGTTATGTCAGACCATCGGTAGCACAGGAGCGTGAAGTTTTGGAATTGCAACGTGAATAATAATTGACTTTCGACGCCGCCGACGCCACCGAACAATGAATGAGCGTCGTCGTATTATCGACTGGCGGAGGCGGAGTGAGAGAATTGAGGAAAAGCAGGAGGAGGAGACGAAAGGACAACCGAAATATCTACCCGAAACTATCGACCCGCACGCGAAAATAACGTTGTTTCGCAGCTCAGGCATTGGCACAAATCAATCGACAAAAAATGAAACAGTAGAAAAATAGTACACTGTTCAAAATAAAACTCACCCTGTCGTTCGCAGGGGATCGCTGACATTCCTCCGTTGCTTACGGTTCTGCAATGTAAACAAACACATAATTCCAATTAGTTAAGTCAAAAATAAAAGTTGCTTTGTCACTGACCTTCTCCGGCTGCTCTTTGACACTCTCCGACCTATTGATGTTACCAATCTGTCGCCTTTTGTTTCCGGTGGAAGCGGGTTGACTAGTTGAACTGCAAAAAAAAAGAAACGAGCGCATTAGATAAATATGAAAATGTAAACATTTACTTGATAACTTATGTCTCGTTATCGTTAATTTTAAATATGGAATAAGTGCAATGCCAGTACTTAGGAAAACTAATATTCACAGTTAAATAATATACACCCATTTAACATTTACATACTATATATGTATTTTAATTCACATTGTTCAATTATATAAAATTACTAATTACAAAATAGTTTGCTTAAAATTTATATATGAAAATAATTCAAATTACATCTGAATATATAGGATTATAATGTTACACATTTTAAATAAATATTCAAGTAAACTATATTCAAATTGTTTGTCCAAATAATGATGAAACTCTTTAAATAAATGCTTAATAATATATTGTAGAACATCATGTTGCCTGAAAGCGCTAGATGGCATTACAATCAAATTTATTATTATTTAATATACGTTTTCTATTTGTTTCTATTACTATCTAAAATTACGCAAGAAACATTCTAACATTTGGTCGATTGTAAAGTTAAGTGGATAAACTCCTAACAAAAGCTAATACTACAGCCATTTAGAAAATGTTAATTCGATAATGCAACATAACAAAATCTAACTATATACAAAACAAAAAAATAACTGTACATTTAAAACGATGAGAATGAATTTCAATAGGAAAACTATTATGTCGGTCTCGCCTAGCAGAATTGAATTATTTATTAGCAGATGAATCGATTACGGATTAATTCATTATTTACTTTTAGAGCTAATACAGTCTTTCCTCCTAAGCCACACTACACGTTACTATTATAAATTCGATGAAACATAATTATCGCATTTTATTTATTTGTAGTTTGTCTCAACGACTCATGATGTCATCATGCTAATTTATCGTTGTCTCAGAAAGTTTCTACAAACATTTCGCAAGACAATGGTAAACGGTTGGATAAACGCTGTATTTTGAGTTTAGTGTTTAATGTTCATTTGGAGATATAATTCAGTAATTTCATACAATTTAAATCATTTGCAATTTTTCAATCTATAAAAGTAATGTATTAACAATCATGATTAAGTTACATTTAAAAAGGGTAAACTTTATAAGTAACTTGATTATAATATATTATTAATAGAAATAGTGGTTCGCCTTCGTGACGCAATCCAGCACCTACTATGTTCCTAGAAATGTAAATGCAAAATATATATTGTCTGATATTAATTAGCACGAATAAGGCTGAACTTTTATTTCATTAATTAGTATAGTAAATATAGAAACGATATTAAAAAAATAATTATAATGAAGTGTAATTGCCAAAAAATACCTCACAATAAATTTACATAGCCTTAGATATGCACATTAAACTGGAGATCATATATAGAAAAAAAAGCACGAAAAAATGTATATCAAATTTGAAAAAAAAATAACAACATAAGAAATGGCAATTAACAGCAAGAATCAAAGCATTTTAAAGATATGAAAGATGAATACAGGTGTTTAATATAGTAACACGAATAATAAAATAATTACAAAATAATCTAGAATTAAAGAAACACTTTCAATTTATTGCCGTCAATTGCAAACTAATTTACTAATTTTTCAAATTGAATAATTCAATTTAATTGAGACAGCCAGTTATTAAGGACAAATCCTAAAGAACGAAAACAAAACTAAGGAAATAACACAAATTTACTCCGCTTTTTAGTGCCAATATTCCGTTTAATCGGGACAGTAATCGTGTGTGAATGTGCCGCACACATGGACGGACCGGCGTTATACATACATATTTATTGTTCCAGATTTTATATATTTCTCTTATGCAGTACGTATAATAGTTATTAAATAAAATATTTTAAAATATTTGTAATTTTTGTGGAATTTCGGACAATTGGGACAGCCGCTTAATCGTGACAAAATGTACTAGCCCCGATTAAACGGAATCCAGTCTATATGTAAATATCGTGTTGAAAAGCAAACAAAATTTTCAAAGTAATAATAATTTTTATAGCTCTATTCTAAAGGTTATTCTTAGGTATTTTATTTATTTTCACTTTGGTGCAGTGGACGGAAATAGATGCTGAATAATTGAGGAGTGAAATCACGCAACGTTTCCGTGCATTTTTATTGCAGTTGAAATAAGAAATAAACAACAATTAAGACCATAATTGCAATAGAGTAAAAGTGTTGTTATTAACAATAAATAGCAGCGAGTGTAATTGTGATGCGATTTTGCAACGAGTATAATAAGAAAACCACGCAGAAGAGTTGAAATCGAATGTGTTCTAGGAGTGGAACCGAATGCAGCAAGTCTGTGTGTGTGCATTAAAATCGTTCGTTCCTTCGGTTTATTAATTCGATGGTCGTGGAGCGGAACAAGACCCGCTTTGGCGCGAACAGACGGAGCGGAAAATGGCGGCCTTCCACCGTCATATCCATCCGTCCATCAATACTCATTTCTTTTCATCCACCCAAATCCCTTTCCAGTCGTTTGCAGCAATAACAACGGTCTGGAAATAATGAGACAACGCCTGCCATAAAGCAAATGCATGCCTAACGAACGAGAGATAGATAAGGCGTTCGAAATTTCTCCAAAACTCAACACGGTTTTATTTGCAACAAACAACGCGAAAAACTATTACGACACTTGCGAATTCCCATGCCGTTAATCGGTGTGTAACCATTCCACAATAATTTTCGAGCAAATAAATACAGAGAATTAATTTCAAAATCCATTTACTGATTTCTCATTTCATTTACGAACAACATTTTAATAACTATGATAAAATTAGGGTACCTTACATTGTTTATAAAAGGTGGATACCAGAATGAATAAAGACAATTCTGTTAAGCAACAAGTCATCTATAAAAAACAAATACACCATTATAATGGTATTCAACTGAATAGATAGTTCAAGTTTTGTTGTATATATAATTCTCTTATAAAGATTAAAACTAAACTATATATGTGTTAAGCGAATAATAAATCCGCAAAATAAAATTGATTATGAAACTGGTCGGAAATACAGATTACAGGGAGCACGACTGCAAGAAATAGTTTATGAAATGTATTGCATCATTTTTTTTAATGTGAATATAAAAAAATAGAAAGCATTTTCCACAATACGGAGTGGAGAGACAGAGAAATGTTGCATGATTCACGCCCGCATTGAAAATTAAAAGACCGCAAACATCACAAAATTGAAACTATCACAACGGTCAACGGACGCCGTCCGTCTGCTTTAAACATCCAACGTCCCACAAATCCTACAAACCCGAATTTCGAATTTGATGATATGGCAGACTTCATCGATTTGACGATGTTCAGCAGGTGCTCGGTTTCGCCCATCATAATAACAGGAAAGGTAGCAGGTGGTGTCGCCCAATAGCAATCATGTACATTGTTTTCTTTCTCTTCAGTTGCTTTGCAATAAGAAGACCCATGCAGCACTAATCACAAAACTGAAGAAGAGCAGAGAGAGGACAGCGCACAAACCAACCAGGGGGAAGAAAAAAAACACTAAAGTGAAAACACGTCGAATGAATGATAATGCGGGGCTCCGTTATCAATCGCCTGATAATCCCTCGCACATTTACACCTTTAAACATTGGATAAGAGAATAAAACACCGGCCGATCGCAATCTCCTCGCCTTTCAATTTGACACACACAATCAGTATATTAAGGAATGCGGCATGAAATAATCGAATCCCATCGATTGCATGCACATATTACAGTAACTCAAGTGTGAGAAATTGCATAAGGCTAATAGTGACTAGCATGAATACTAATTATATGCTAGACTTGATAAAACAATATAGGTATGATGTTCTAAGCATATTTTGCAGGATCAGAATATTGTATATTGATAGTGAACGATATTGAGTAAATAAATCTGTAGCATTAATCCACAAGGTTAAGTAAAATAGATAGATCTGTAAAGCAAGAGAACAATTGAATAACAACTTTAGGAAATGTTCGTGCATTTTGAAACTTTGTAAATAATAGATTAGTATCTTCATATATAGTTGTACTATAGGGAAGTGAGTGGACTGACCCACGCAGTCTTAGTCTCCCTTTGACCAATATTACGGTAAATTCTAGTGGGCAGAAGTGTTCGGCTATCAACAACTGGTTGAAGCATCCAAAGAATGACTTCCTTAAAGTACTCGTGCCATGGCAACGATGTTCTTAATTTTCTTCAGTTGAATCGAAGGAGACTCATGACATCCGAAAACCATTACAATACGGCATAAAAACAAACATGCAAATTATAATTTTCACAACCACCGAATCGAGATTTCCATTATCGAATGTTTGCAAAATGTGATTCACACGTTATCGTAAAGCCGCGATAATAAAGTTTCCACTATATTTCAAGATATTGCAACGTTATTTTATGTTTGTTTAGTTAATAAATTAATTTTTCAACTTAAATCTTACCTTTCGGGGTTTGCTGAATCATTGTCATTGTCGGTGGACTGATTCAGGGGTTGCGTCCTGCATGATTCCTCCCTGACGGCATCTGGTCGTCGGTCGGAAGGCGTCCTCGTAAGAGGATTTCCAGGCTTTGCTTCGCCTAAAACAAATATCATAACAAATAAATAAACATACATATCGAATGTTAAGAATAATCATTATATAGACTTTTAAATAGACTTTTGGCCCAAAATGCGCCAATATTTTTTTTAAATAAATTAAATAATACAAATCTTGTGTCACCACGGTTGATTTTCATGGTAATGGTGATAAAGTTATGAATATGCGCGTAAAACCACAACAAAATGACTAAATGAATTCCGGAAATGCGTTAATCATGGAACGCTGAAAAGAAACAAAATTAAAATGAAAATAGATTTTGTTTTATTTTCGTTCAAATTTATTTAGCGCTCTTCGACAAGAACAAAATTCAGTGATGACTCGTGGAGATACGTGCAAGGGAAGCGATTATAACGGAAAAGCGAAAAATCTTGATCAACAATTCAAGAAAATCTGTATAAATTAAACATAGACAGAAATAGTTATCTTTTTGTATAATTTATGTTTTTCATTGATACCTTCAATCCGTAATGGAATATATTTTTTAATCCGCAAAATTTCAATACAGAGATGCAGTTGTTCCACCACTGTAGGTAATTTTAAAACATAAGATTATGGCTGTATTATGGTGTATTCTTATGAATCAAGCGAGTGGAACAAAACCCCTGACGCTATTTAGAGGAAAAAATGTTGAGCTAAATTTAATCTTATATCCAAGCGTGCCGATGCACTTCGGGTGTGTTATGTAAGAAGACCCGTTGCGAGGAGACCCCAAAGGTGTGAATCGAGTTAGCGTGTAGGTTTTCTTTTTCCCTCTTACACATACTGGTTGCCTCTTCTCGAATTATTGTTGTTATCAGTTAACATGTGTTCGTATCCCAGGTTTGCCCAACTAATTGTTGGCCTATTTCATTGCCGCCAAGGTCAACCGCCAGTTGCACTAAAAGAATGCGCGATTTCCTGGATGGATATAGTTCGACTACTTATTGATAGTGGGTTTGATGTCCTGGCGATGAAGATTACCTGATGACGCTGTTCCAGTAATCCAACTGCTTCTGCGGATGGGCGTCGAGGTGATATTGCTAGTGAGGTCCTGCGAGCCGAACTTTCTTTGCACTTGCACACTCTTATTCAAACTGGTATTACTGTCACTGATATTGTTGTTATTGTGTATGGCACTGTTGAAGGAAATGTAGTCGAATTCCTTGGCGACTTTTGTAGTTTTGGCACCGAGGAGCAATCGCCGACGGCGCAACAGGTTCAAATTAATTGCACTACTCGACTTGGACTTGGCCAGCACCGGTTTCTCGTCGACGATCTCGTTGACGCTGCCGTCCACCGAAAGCGTCTTTTTGTGACCCAGGCCGGGTCGGATGGCCTCCAGATTAGAGGTCTGTCGAAACATGCGGTACTCAAAGTGCGACGTTGGCTTTTTCGCCTCCTCCTTGCCCTTCGTTTTCTTCTCTTTCTTCTCGCTGATGTCCGGCATCTTGGGCGCCGCACTCACGATGCTCTCGTTCTTCTGTTTGTAGATTTTACTACGCACCCTCTTTAGCACTGAACTATTGTGTGCCTCATCCTTTTTAGGAACCGTTGCTAATTCGGGAGCCTTGGTTTTACCAGTCTTCTGGTTTTGGGTCTTGCCTGATTTTCCTGAGCGTTGAGGGCTTTCTTTCACTTCAGCCACACGGCCATCGTCCGCGATCTCAAACTGCGTAACCATCTTACCGCTGCTCTTCGGCTGTTTCTCGGAGCCGCTGTTGCTGTTCGGCCTGAACAGATCACTGAACCGGCGCGATTTCTTCTCCTTAACGAAAGCCTCAGATTCAGAGTTGTTGAAGAGGTAACCGCTATGAGCGCGCAACAGCTTCAGCTCGCCCTCGGTGACGGATGAATTGTCGATGACATAACTGTCACTATATCGTTTGATAGCACTGTTTATGTCGTTGTTTTCCGTATCTTTCTTACGTAGAACAACGCCATCCAGTTCGTCGTCGTCCTTGAAGACAGGCGCGAGATACTGCTGCACAACAGCCGGAGACTCCTCGTTTAGCAGATCCTCGATCAGGTCTGGCGTTACGCCTTTTATCACCTCGTTAGTACCTTCGCTGTCCAGTCCGCTCTTTTTACCGCTGCCACTTTTATTATTCGGCGCCTTCAGCTGCTTGCCTTTGGAATCACCGCTCTTCGACTCGGCCTTGTCACTTTTTCGTTTCCTGTGGGAGATCTTGCTCTTCAGAGACGTCGCCTGCTTGTTATTACTTCTGGCCGCCGCGTCCGACGCAGCATGCTTCGACCACATTATCCCTAAGCAATCTCACACTTTCTGTTGTCCCTCAATCTTCAATACATATAACGAAGGATGTCAGTTATGGTATATCACTCATTTGCTACCACATTTCACACTACAACTCTACAAATTGAACATAAGGAACTTAGACATACAGAGGGAGAGAGAGTTAAGTACAGATAATGTGAGAACGACAGTTTTACAAAACATGAAACTTTTTAATTCGCCACAACATTCGTGTTGTGTGCGCGCTTGCTGCTATCAAGCTTAGTGCGCGATAGATAAGCCGACGTGTTTTTCGTACCGATAAGGCGCGTATCGTGAAAGCAACGAAAATAAAACCAACGTCGTACGAAAAGCGACAATCCAATATGCAAACGAAACACCAGGTAAATAATAATAAATCCTATGATGCGACCGTCCAACAAATAGAAATCATCGGAAATGCACCGACGAGCAGACTACGGACTGAGTGAGTGACAGACGATCGGTGGCTGCCGCAACTCGCGCTCGCGAAGACTGGAAGTGAACGAACGGCCGGCTGCTCACTTCCTGCCCTCCCCGTCAACACAGCCCGATGCGATGATGATTTAATGCTTGCGGCAAAGAAACACTTCTTATCGAGCCTTCCGGATGTGAATAATTAAATTCCAAATAGCGACTTACTAGAATTTTCACCCTTCTACAACAATAACAACGCGAGATTTGAAGATTGGTCTACCTTTCCAATCAAACATCTACTTCGTTCGTCTCTTTTTCTGTGCGACGAAATTGCACCGGAAACGAGCCGCCTTTATATTATTATTATTTTCGCTCCTCTCGTTCGCTTTTTACAACTTCCGGCAGCGGCAATGTGCTTCTGGTTCTGCACACCAGCACACAAACACTGTTTACAATCGCGCCGTGGGAGCAGGACATTTGGCAAATTTCGCTGTCGCTATCATATAATTGCCGTTTGCCTACGAACGAGAGACTTGCACTTGAAATGACAAGAGGCGTAAGCGGAGATAGCTTCCAAAGAAAAATAATAATAAAAAGAAATCGACGGCAAGTCGACCAGAACGGGCGTATTTTTAAATCTTCCAAAAATAATTCAACACTTTCAGTCCCATATGCAGAGCTCTCCACATTTCGAAACTTTAAACGCGCGACTCTAAATCCAATATATTTTGTGGATTAGTAAACAAGAGCTTAGCTTAATTTCCTTGGCTTGTTATAAGATTGCTAAATCGATAACCTTTTAGAATTGTATATGCTTGTTGTTCTTTATTAGTGTTGTTGTTGATATTATTATTGTGATTGGTCTTTGTTTAAGTTGTAGTACGTAATGGTCAGACCGTGGAGGCGCGCGCGCATATGCAGCACCATTCTCTACTTAAGGCCATTGTTGGAAGTTGTAAAACTGCTCTCTCAATTATGCAATACAATAAAATGGCACAAGCGTGTCAGGGGAGTTGACCAATTACCAAAATCGCCGGTTACTCTATCTCACTCTCTCTCTCTCTACGCCTATATAAAAAATCAACGAAGTAGTCCAAGTAGGATTGACGTTCTTCGGCGATGTAATAGTCAGAACCTTTCGTTTTCACATGTTCCTAGCACTGCACATGCAAACGCGCACACAAACAGACGGAGACTGAAGGAGGTAGAAGCAGAAGAATGACTAAGGTTCGAACGGTTTTCACGACCGCAGTAGACACGGGCAGGCCAAGAGGCCACAGGCAGGTAATCCACCTTCTCTCCTCTTCTTTTTCCTCACTCCTTTTCTCCTCGGCAGGCAAGATGATGATGACACACGCGAAATTCCACCTCCGGCAGCGAGGCCCTCCGAAGCCCGCGAGAAGAAGTAAAGGATGGAAACCAAAACAAACACGCACTCGAACTGAATAGGCAACAGCAAAATAAAACGAAAGAGTAAGAACTGGTGCGCAAAAGGTAAATAAAACAGAAGATAATGGAGCAAATTTAACTGCGAACACGCCGTCTAGTGACTCGCCTTACTCGCTCGGTAGTCCACTAAATATTAAACCAACGAACGAATACACATTGAGGAGAGTGAACTAACCTAAAACTCACTCACTCACTCCTTCCTTCCTCCCTCTTGTCGTCTTTCTTTCAATGCCGGCTGTGCAGACATACACCATGCAACTAACCAAACTCGGTCGCTCAATCGCTGCAGTGCATGCACCCCCGACTTTCCATCGCTATGGAGAACGGGGAACTACAACACATAACACCAGCTGGAACGCCGTTCACGGAGAAGAATTTAATCAATAGAACGATGAAAGAGAACTGCAGTACCCTCATGTATAGCATTACATAGATCTTCCCCTTGTGTGCATCGAAAAATGCGCATCTTCATCCATTAATTTAAACTGGTTAGGGTGACTTACCACCGAAAGGTCATGCCCAAATTTCGCAGTCGTTCAAGGTAAACTACGATATACAAATATAAGTATGATTCAATCGGAATTGAACAAACAATCTTGTCCGCATAGGATTTCCCAAGGAAACATTACGTTTGCTTCATAGCATTTGAACTTTGAAGTCGTTTCCAACAATTATATAATTTAATAATTTAAGCAGTACTTGTTCATAGCCAAATCGTTTAAACACAATAAAATTGATGTCAATTAAAATAATTTCTATAAAGTCGAAACGTCGCTATAACTAAATTTGCCTGTATGAAGCCATACAAGAATATGTAATCGAGTAATGCATGAACGCCAGTTTCAATTGTTCTTCAAAACTGTGAGGCTTCAATTAGAATGTCATGCAGAAATGCATCCTTATTGAAGTGACATTGTTTGGAAGTCTTGTCAGATATACGAACTTACGATATAGTTGAAATAACAAACCATGCAATTAGCTTACGAAGTCTCAAATGTTCATTTAATAACAAACTATTATTTTCATAAATAATTTAAATTTTACATAATAGAGTAAAATAAATATGGTTGATCATGCTTCTGCAAAATTAAAAATTTCAATTATACGATAATTTACGTATCGCACGGAATAATATGGATATCGATTGCATTGTTCTTGTAAAGTGGGTTGCTTCAATTAGTACGTTAGATACAAATTGAGTGTATTTGAAGAAACATAGTTCTTATTGGCCAGTTAAATTATGTAAATCACGTATTCGTATTCAAATCATACAAAAATAGTCGTTAGTGTATCTTGTAAAACGCTAATAAATTAAATGTGAATGTCATTCTATATTTTCTTCGTTAAAATTATTAAACAGTTTCTACTAATCTCCTATAAATTTAGTTTTATTACAGAATCTGTTCTATTTGTTCAATTGTTATTCCATTTCATATATTATATAGATATATTATTATTTTCAGCACTTCAATTATAATGATAACACTCCTCTAGATATTCGATAAATCTAATTACGATTATTGATCCATTTATTCCACAAATCGTGTTCAACGGAGTCATGAAATATTCCAAATTAAGAATCAATTGTGTATGCAACTTGGGTCTCAAAGCATTATAAATAAGATCACAAATCGACACCATACTTCTCAGAATATTGAGGAAGGGAATAGTTCGAACTGTCTATTTAAACAGCCATAATTTCTTCAAAGTGTTTCAAATTCTCGAATTAAAAAATGTATCTCGTTATAACCGGCAAACGGGAACAAAAGAAAAAGTCTCTCAACCAGTTTCAATCGGCAACAATAACTATAAACAAAACAAATCCGAGCTCCCATTAAACTCTGTTTTCTTTTCGCTCATTGCAATAATATCCATTTCATGACATTTAAATTTTGCCGTTCGCATTTGGTGTTGAATTTGGTTGTGGCAGCGGTTCTTGCAACTCGAACGACGAACGCATGGAACACATTTCGAGTGTGGTAGTACAAAAAAAAAGCGCACACTCGACACAAAAACGAAATAACTAAATAACGGCTGAGGTCAGCGCCGCAATAAATAACGAAATGAAGAGAAGACAAAAAAAGAAAATATGTGTATGTATAACGAAGTGCATAATGAAAACACGAAGCGTTCCGCCGTCTCGCATGTCCAGCCATTGCAGATACACGAAACGTCGGTCTCGTGTTTCAAGAAAGCAATAGGGGAGGAAGAAAGAGGAAAAGAAAGAGTAAATGAGAAGTCGTAAAGGAAATTCGCAAAAGCAACGATAAGGCGGAATGGAATCTAAGTCAATGTCAACTCGTACAAATGCGTGGTTACTGGGCATTGATAAGTGGAAATCAGGCGATAAGAGTTACGTACAACGAGCAATGATGACAGTTTTGAAAGTTTGATATTTAAATTTAGTAAATTCTAGTTATAGTAAAATTGGGATAATATTTGAAAATTGAATCCCTGTTTATTAAACTAATGAAACAAAAAGCATTACTTTTGAAGACTTAATTAATAGAGTACAGAAAAGTACTGCTACAATGTTGTAACCACAGTGAAAAACAATGCATCAAATTGACATTCGAGAGTAGTTGAATTTGAAGTAATCTCTGCTCGCAGTTTAACTCAAAGCGACTTGAATTTGGAATTGTGCGGAATTCTCGCAATTTACTTTATCAGCGTCTCTTAAGGAACGAGTTCTATTATTGTTGCGTCGTTGCGCAACGAGCTCACTTCTCGGTGTCGGAATGCGAAATCTCGCGGCATGATCTTTGCAAACTTGCACACGTTATGCAACGAAAGCAGCCGCAGAGAAGAGGTGGATACGGAGCGAGTGGAGGTAGACGAAGAAGAAAACAAAACTCAAACCAGATTCAAGCAGGGAACGGCACGGTTTTTGGGTAAAAAATGATGTTTGTTGTTGGGAGACACGGTGGAGGCGGGTTTTCGAAAACAATTAAAGCCGAATCGTTTCTTGCTGTCACAGTCCTTTTCTTGGCAAAACAGGAAGCATATTGCCAATAAGAATACTGTGTACGGTTTTCGGTCGTTTTGGTAATTCTTACAGCAGACATATATGCAAATACCAACAGCAGTAACATACTTTTTCCAAATATGATTCATGGAAAGGAGCATAGATGGAAAGCGGAGGAGGACTAATACTATAATAATATTCTACGCATAGGCTGTAATTCTTTTGTGTGCATAATTAACCGCCGAGTCCGGTGACACACGTTAACGTATGCTAAGAAGCAGATTGTACACTTTATTGTAACCAAATTTCTTATTTATGTTAAACTAAACCTATTACATTCTGCGCTTTTCATAAAAACGACTCCATTATTTTGTATTAACTCCATTGCATGAATTCCGATAAATTTCTGCAATAAGAGATCTAACGTATGAAATTAATTTGAAATTTTACAAGTTACTCTCTTTTAATGATTTGACTAGAAAATTACTGTTATTAACGGTTATTACAGAAATACCAAAATTAATTTGTCATATTTGTGATGATTTATTGCATACTTGAGCAATATTTCACAAGCAAATAAGAAAATTAGTAAATTATCTAAAATATGAACTATTTGTAATTTTTAAATATATAAAAAAAATATAATTTTGTTCATATAATACTATATTCTGGAAAATCTAAGCATGTTTACTAAAAAAAAAAAATATTGAATTATGTTTATTAATATCTACATAATTTGTTACTGAAATGATTTACTGGAAAATTTGAAAGAGTATTATTACTATCAATATGCGATAAAAGCGGAAAATATTGCTGACAATTTTACCTTCGCTATTTAAAATCAACCCAACAATATTTGTTTTTCATAAATTGTAGGTAATTATAGCAGAAATATAGTAGTAAAAGTAAATGCTGACGAATATATAATAGAAATAAACATATCAGACTACAGCGCCATCTTGCTTAACGACAGGTAAATAGAAATTGAATTGCATATATTTGTTAGATGAGGCGAAGCGACATACCAAAAGCAAAATCGCACAAGGTTTCATAAAAACTTTTGGCAAATTTCATTACATCGCAGATACGCGCACACGTTGGGTAGCCGACAAAAACAAGACTGCGTTTTCTGTCACACACCGAGCACGCCAACACAATTATTATTATCAATAATTTGCGGGTTTCTTTCCTTCTTTATTTTTTTTTTCATTCAGCGATAAAAAAAACCTTCTAAAATAAATTACAATGAAACGAGAAACAAAAATATTGTTATTCAGTTTATAAATATAAATTCCACGAAGGCTGTCCCCGCGACTCCCAAATCGGGCCGTATCAATTACGAATTCAATGCACCTACGGCCTACGACGTTACGTTGTGCCTTCTCCTCTCCACCATCGCGAAACCACCACGAGGAGGAGGATGTCAACAACAGAAGAAGAAAAAATATGAATCATTGCAGTGTCGCAATTTTCGCGAGTGGATGGGAATAGGAGAAGAACGAAAAGGCGTGAAAAGTAACAGCGCAAATCTGGGTCATGTTTTACGAATTACTTCATATGCTGAGAAAGAGTGTGCGAATGTCTCTGCTCCTTCCCTACATCTCCCATCTGAACCGAGCAAAATGCAAATGCGACTTTATTTAAGTCAATGATCTAATCCTTTCGTAATATGCGGCTACCAGCAAAAAGAAATACTCTATATGAAATTTGTACAAAATTGTATTCAATGATTAAATCTAAACTGAAGTAAAACTGAGTTACTGAAGCTCGTTTCAATGCATTATATGGAATCTGCATCTCAAGGAAAGCTTATTTTATATTACAATTGATAATATAAATAAAAACTGATTATAGTGCACATAATACATTTATTGGGTCGTGTAATAAGTTCTCCCAAGTCTTTTTCTTACTAGAGAATACTGCTTCAATTTTTCGAATAAATTAAATTTAAGGATCTTCTGATCATGACTAATTGCTTTACATATAATTATTTGAGTATTTTGTAAATAGACATAAAAAGTTAAACATTATTCAATTAACGATTAAATGTTAAAAACATATTATACTTATGGAAATCTGTATAATAAAAGATGTTTGTAATTAATGCAAACAACTCGGTTTTAGAAAAGTTAAAAAAATAATGTTTTCAATTCAGTGGGCAAATGATAAATATAAAAATTATTTTATTTATATGAGAATCTTTATCAGATAAATAAGTTAATATTGCTTTTCTAATGCAAATGAATAGTTGATTTTGATACTAGGAAATATATAATATTACTACTATTTAGAACAATAAAGATGTTGTAAGAAAAACGTCATTTATGTAAGTACTAGATAATGATGTTTATTGAAACTAGTACTTAGATAATTTACTTTTGGTATTTCCTTTTTACTTTAAAATGAGAAATTTGGAGATTGTAAATTTGCTAATATCCTGTATGAGGAATTCAAAAATTAGTTTCAAAAATTGATTCTATAATTATATTTCTAAATTATGAATATCCTTTCTAAACTATCAATTTTAAAGTGGTGATTAGAGAAGAAATGATGATTCAACATAGAACATATATAAGTAATTTCGTTAAAAATTGAAATCGCTTTAATAATTTCTAAGTAATGTCTATTTTAATTATTTGAAAACAAATAAATATAATAAAAAGTATCTGGGTAACTCGAATATTATTATCATATTTGGGTTAAAGTGAAAAAATAAATATGATATGGTTTTAACTATCATCAACCTTGATTAGGAAATGTGTTTTATCGAAGAATTAAAGATGCCATCGGTGATGAGTTAAAAATACACGGACAGCTTTGGTTTTAAGTTAGCCAGAGCAGTGAGTGTTTGATGGAATAATCAAATGCATGCACCGCGCACCATCCTGGCTTGAATTTATGCATCATTTTCGGACGAGGGTTGTCGCTGGATTCACTCTAACTCACTCGAACGCCCACCACCCTCCTCGCACATGTAAAACGCGAGGGGAGAGTGTAATGGGGAGAACAGAGGGGCGAGGGTGTCGCGTATCGATTGGACCCCGTCTCAAAATAACCACTCGGCGGAAACGGCGACGTCCTGCCTGTGTGTGTCTAGAAGATACGTATGTACGCGAGTGTTTTTTTCTCTATATGTGTGTGTGTTGTCTGCGTCTTCAAAGAAAAGACAAGGCAGACACGTTCGCTAATCTTTATGTATTTTAATTATAGCAATGCGCTCAGACGCACAAAACGAAAAAAAACGAAAATAATTTAGTTATTCAGTACACTAAAATAAACTGCATTCCACCGATTAACGCAAAAAAGACATACATTTATAGTACGCAACATTAGTGCACATTCCGGGATTTAAAACAAGCATATAATACCAATAAATAAACTTTGCTTTTAATAATTAAAAACTTGTAAGAAATATAAGTATTTAGAAATCAAATTAAAAATTATTAAATTCGTGGATTTAATTTTGTAACGTTCATTTTAATTATATTTTTTATCATTTATTTTAGTCTATAATACGAATACACTGTTTAAATAAAAATATGAACTAAAGAAATAGATAAATATGAATAGAATTATATAAAATATATGTAGTGACTGAAATTGTATTCGCTTCATATAAACTGGTCATTTATGTCGAGGTTCTGCAGTCGTGTATAATATGTATGGTATTAAGACTATGATATGATACACTATGAGAAAATAGAAATAAATAAATTCTATTGTAGTGCCATCTAGCGGTTGAAGCCAAATTAATAATTTACAAATTAATGATTGGTCAATTGAAAAATTGCAAAACAAAAAAACATCGCGCGGCTTGCTTTACCATCCACCAAAAGAGACAACGTTTTCGAATACATATGCAAACTGTTAATGTCATTAGCTAATCCCCTGTTTAGAAAGAGTCCGGACGTATTAGGAAGAGAGCCACCAATGTAAATGCGACACACAACACTAATTCGGATGATATCACCAATTATTTATATAACATACGCACACGATGAACGGGAATGAGTTGAAGAGTTGTGTTTGTGGCGTTTCTCATTAAAGCACAATTTATTAGCGCTGCTGGACTTGCAAACACAAAGGCAAAAAAAATAACAAACAGTTGCAAATTAAATGAACTAGAACAAGTGATAATAAGGCGAATCGGTTTGCGGCTTCTGCAGAAACCTACGTTTTCTTTTGATGTTCGAAAAGTATTTCCGAGTGCTAAATCATAATAATATTTTAAAAAAAATAGAAGGAAACGTTCGACTTTGGTTTAGATGAGCTAATTAGGGAGTGGATATAACTCATCTCTAGATTTCGGGAGAGGAGATCGGTGCCAACGTATCTGAAGAATGTTAATGGGGACTCTCCTTGATCCCTCATTTGCCAATGGCCAAGCTAATTCACGAATGTACAGAAAATATAGCTGCTCGTCTCCAACATTCCGGAGAGGCAATAAAAAAATATATATCGGCATTTTTTTGGAAACGCCAATAAACTAATTTTCGTGGGCGGCCAAATCAATTTTAATCACTGACATTTTTTTATTACTGATGTTTTGCATATTTTTTTAATAGCATTTGAAATTTATATTTATATTGTTTAATAAATAATTAAAATTACAAAAATTATGTACTCAAGAAATTACAATTATCAAGTTCAAATAAATATACAAAAATAATCAGTCTTCCAAGTAAATAATTAGTAATAACTAATTATTATTATTAATAAACGCATATTTATACCTGGTAATAACTATTTGTTCTTAACAAATTACTTGTCAAATGTAGCGTAGTGTATAGTCGCATTATATTGTTAGCTATAGGCAACCAATTAACTTTAAAAAATCATATTATAGGCAACCAATATCGCTTGATGCGGAAATTCAAGCTGTTCATTCTGTTTGAAAGATAAATTAGACAAATTCGATAAAGCGAACAGCCCTTACTGTAAGAAAAAATAAGCGCCAAAGTAGAAACCAGCGTCTCTGGAAGCAGGGTTCGAGAGCTCTCTGACATTTCCACGCATTTGACATTTTGCAAACGCCCACGACCGCTGCATGATTCACATTTTATACAATAGAATAAAAAATAAATAAATACAGAAAGAATAAGAAAAAAACCAAATATTAAATTGGTCGGCAGTTAGTTTAGATCACGTAGGCGGATACAAAAAATCTGAACTTAAACCTTTAATGATTAAACGATTTAGAATCAGATTAATAATTTCATATAGTTTCAAACACCAATAATAATCTAGTAAAATAAACATACACACATTCTTGATCGATAATCAGTCGGCATTTTAAGTATTTTGATGTTGAATAAATTGAGCATTATTTATCAATATTTATATCATATTTGATATTTCGTTATTTAACGTTTCATTTAGCATAGTTTAAAATAATTATATTTAAAACCATGGATAAGTTCAGTGATTTTAATCTATAACGCATGAACTTGATATTTGATATACGGAAACACTATTGATGTTTCGAAATCTATCTATAGTTGCCCACAAAGTAAATTATTTTTTTATGATGCAGAAAGTTCGCTATCTGTATAGACGTAATGAAAAAAAAACACCATTAATCATTGATTAAATAAACCAATCGGTTATCTGCGTTCTTCAATACACGATAGTCGCGCATGAAAAATAATTATAGCACTAACCTAGAGTCATTAATTTTTGCTTAATGTTTCACTTATATTTGCAAAAATTTACTTTTAACTCACTGCATCACTGTGATAACAAATTACAATTAATTGAAATTATTTACATTAATCAATCATCAATTAAGTATTGCTTTATATAAAATATCCCTTTCTTCGTTAAACGAATCTAGAGCATTTAACCATTGCCGCTCTAATTAATTTATGGTACGTAATTATGGCACTTTTTACAATAAAACATTTCATATAAAAATAAAATGGAAAATGTTACTTCCTAATCTCTTATTTTAACGTTGCTTTCATATTCGTAATCTTAATATAGATAATCTTGGCTGCTTCCGCTCTGATAAGTTTCTGCTACTATTAAAATAATGATATCATAAATCAGCAAAACATATTTAACATAATTCTTATAATTATGTGACAAATTGAAATCAGTTATTAAAAAATCACTTAAGAAACAGTCTAGTGAACATTTTATTTCATTTCAACAGTTACTTATCAAATTTCAATTAAATATAAACCAGTGTTTATCAACATAAAACTTACTGCGGATCGAAAAATATCCAATTTTACAGATCTGCAACAATATTATTCTCGAAAAATTACTGTTACACCAAAAAATAGATCTACATTTTAATAAATTTCGTAGACCTAATGGCGTGACAAATCCTGATATAATCTACAATAAATAATAATGTTATTGTTATTATAACACTATTCCTAGGATTTTGGTTGTCGACGAAATTCTCGAGAACAGAAGATAATATATTCTCGCTGGATATAAAACGATTGTAATCAAATAAATAAATGTGTTTTGAATGTTAAATAAATGTGCTTGAAAATAATCCCGAGAATTTGGGATTATTTGTACGCGTTTCGGCAATTCTAAGCAATTCCAACGAAAAAATAAATACATAACCTTTGATAGAAATCCATGCTTTTGTAAAACTAACCTGCTGCTGTCGAAGAGCTACCCCAAGGTGGTAGCTTAAGTAGCTTTTTAAAGCTGCTGGACCGTTTGAGACTACCCGTTCTGGAGTTGCACTCCTCCATCAAATTCATGAGCGTACAATTTGCGCAAATCTCATCACAGTCTGAGGCAAAGTGCGACGGTGTCAAATGGAAACCGGGATTCGTGGGAATCTCATCTGGAATGCAGCAGCATTTAGCATTTTCGGTATGTTTAAACAAACTCTCGGTGTCGAGAAGTTAGTTACTCCTTTTGTCTATTTCTTTTTCTTCCTGTTCGACTTGCGAAATGTTTATGCACAGTTCAAATAAATGTTCGGATCGCATTGTGCCTTGCACCTCCAATTGCGATAAATCAAAAAGAAATTAGAATGGCCCAAACGAAATGCAGGCCTCGTAGCCGGCCAAAATCGGCGCCTTTTTTTCTCCGTCTTTTCATCCACCTCCACACGCATCCACCGAAAAACGGTTGCGTCAAAATCAATTTTTAGAACGTTTACTTTACATACATACGCATTCCGTGTCTTCTCCATTCTCTCTCATATACACACACACACAGTACAATTTCGGGCCGGGTTCGTTCTCAGCTTTATTATTTATTTGTTCGGAATGGAACGAGGCAAGCAATGGTCGACAAAATCAATCAATTCATATAATTAAGATTTCAAAATGCGGACAGGGCAGATACTGTACGGCGCAAATATCTGAATATGTATTCCGGCTGATGCGATAAACAAAATGAAAGTTACAACACACTCTAAGACTCGGGGATTCGTAAACAAGGTTTTTATGTTTCTATTTTGTTATAGGAAGAAAAGGCGAACGCGGATGAGTCAGACGAAAATTCGACCGGGAAAACTAGTACCACCTTCATTTTTTTTTGCCCATCCAACTGCTCTCCTTTATTTTTCGGTTTCTGGGCTCCTGGCCAAGCCCGCACCTGCCTCCGTACAGAACGGGGACCGAAAATTTTTCAGTCAAACTCTATAATTTCGGAAAAACTATAAAGTGCAAGGGCGCAGAAACCAGATGCGTTGGGCAAAGAGTACAGAGAGGTCGAAACTGGAACACAAGGGTGGACACGACCCAGGTAGACGGATTTACACCACAAAGAAAACTAGATTGGCCGCTCTGAAGAAGAATAAAGAGGGAAAAAAGAAACATGAAAAGAACTGAAGTTGGCACAAGCAAAAGAAATGGTTTTGTTTTTAGTGAAAAATTTTCAACCGAAATTTCTATTAAATATGTGCGACTTATTTTCACTTCTAAATAATGCCATATTAATACAAGTATGAACGTTTTACGCAAATTTTAACTACAAACCACATAATATATATTATTCACTCTACATTTTATGAATAAAGATAAGAAATAGCAATTTTAATTTACAATACTTTTACTATGCTTAATTACATCAATACCTCGCATAGTGCGGCTTTGATTATTTGGTAACTAACTAAATTTTAATTGAAAACATGAATTTTTTTTTTTCAAAATTAATACACGAAATTAGTGATACATTAATGATTTTGTGCTATTCCTATATTTGCATTTGATATTCGAAATGACGTTTTAGTCTAAATTTAAAGCTAAGTTTAATGAACCTTTCTTCATGTATATTTTTTATTACATTAAGATTTATTGCATATCAAACTTAATATTTTTATTAAAACATATCGTACAAACAACGCTTCAATTAAAAAATGAAAAAAAAAACAGTTTTATCTTTGAACCTTGAAATTGATTATAACAGATGTATATTTTGTACATGCAATTATATCCTATTCAATAATATGTATGACAAATAAAATTAGATATAGCACCATGCGTACTTTAAAAAAGTAATTGTTTTTTAGCAAATTTTTGTATGCAATCTATATCTATTGTGAAATGAAACTTTAAAAATATTGTTCTTTTCTAGCTTTTTATAAAATCTACTTAATTTTTATTTTAAAAGAAATACGTAATTATATTGTATCAAGTATAAGTCATATTTAAATTAAAGTTTGTTTTTCTAGAGGATGTTATGATAAACAAATAAATACCAAAGGCTCGTAAAACTTTTTTTACAGCATATTATAGAACATAATTATATCGGTTTAATCGCAAAGTGGCCATAAAAAGTACAAACTATTTGCGTTTCCTAAACGCCTTTATCGCTGAAAATGTAAGCAAATGTCCGCACGCTATAATCCACTCTCATCTTCACGTATTCAAACAAAACAGACAAAGTTTTGTTTCGGTTGGGCATTTGTTTATGTTAGGATTTTTCTCCGGCGTTATCTGAACAATTAGCAAGGCCGTTCCGGATGCAGATTATGCAAAGTAATATCTTGTCAGAAGGTCTTTTTCGATCCTCTTCCAACCACCACGCATCAAACCGGGCGCTCCATCTCGCTTCTCCTTCGCATGATGTCACTGCTCAAATAAGAGTCAGAAATTGGTTGAGCGAACAAAAAAAAATGTATTCACATTTTGTTGTCTTCCCAATCGATTCTCTTAACAGAGTCGCGACTTAATAATAGTTTCAAGTATATCGCGTACGGGTAAACACACTAATAATATTTGTGCAAGGATGTGCACACTTCCTTTAATTATCTACGAGGAAAAAAGAAGGATCATCGGTTCCTCCACCAGTGATACCAACACTAATAATAACCCATATGACAAATTCCGGTGACACAATATTTTTTCCTTCTGTTCTGCGAATAAAATAAATCTGCTGGATTCGTTACGCGTCGAACGCCAAAATTTGCATTGCTAATTTCCAGTAAATCCTTAAATCGCATTTCAAGTTTAAAAAAAAACAGAAAATGAATTTATTACCAGCCTTTCATTAATTACGAAACAATAAGATTGTAACGCAAATGTTGTATATTACATTGCGCTCAATTCTATGATAGATAATAATTTAAAAGTTCTCGTTTAATTTTAATTAAGAAACGCACGTGGAGTCATTAGCAAATATGAATTATTTGGTTACGTCGTATACGTCAATTCTAGAATAATAAAAATTGTACTGTATAAAAAAATTTGTATCAATTTTTCAAATGGACCACATTCAGTTCGTCTTTCATTCAATCGAAGATTCATTAATTGAAAATCACGTGCGTGAGCGGTGTATGTTTTTTTTCTTCTTCATCAGCCTTTTTTTGTTTCTCGTAGTTTGCGTTTAATTTCTAAGAGGGACTTTACGTTCGCAATAAAAACTCAAAATAGAGCTGTGCATAAACAATTTCGGAGCCAGCAAGCTGAGTAAGTAACTTCTTCGACACCGAATTCAAAATTATTACCACTCAGTGATTTGTCGATGAAAACAAACGACTATAAATCCACACTCGCGATGGGAAGAAGGCACATTAAGGGGTTGTTGTTTTATTTGTACACAGTATATTGTTCAGACACTTTTCTTTCAGGGAATTCCCTTTTGTTTCTCGTTCCGAACACCGTATTCTCTCTATCAAAGAGCAACGTAGGAGATCGGAGGTTCCGAATGTACTGAGGAGAGCCGGAGACTAGTCGCTGCTCCTGCCTTCCTCTCGCGCCATGCGATTGCATAAAACGGCCGGCAAGGCAATTCGGAAAACCAGTGGCGTGCATGTGCCACAGTCAACCACCCCAAATGCATTGGCCACACGTAAACAGGATCGATTCGGCTGTTGCAACCCGAAAGGAGGAAGACGTAGACAACCACATACAAATAACGGGGAGGAGGAAGAATAGGTAGAAAACGAAGGGGAGGAAGGAAGAAGCGAGGGTTGCAACAAACCCTCGACCAGACCAGCCCTTCATTCTTCAATTTTCATAATTGAGCCTTTCGCGAAAAAGACTTGAAAAACCTTATAAATAGAAATGAACAGGGAGGAAGGAGGGAGAGACGAGCATACCGAGTTCACGTTCAACATTCTATAAATACTTGCGAGTCAAAGAAGAATAAAGAAAGTACAACAACAAGAGATGAAGATGAAGAAGACGAAAAAACAAAACTTTAACCGGCGTAGACCTGGAAGATCACCTCGTAGCAGAAGGGTTACTGTTAACGCAAGTAGTTTAATTAGGAAATGCGATCTAATCAATGGCGTCACCGGCGAAGAGGACAGGGTTGTCCGTGCAAACATACCGCTCCGAAAAGACATTAACCTAAATATCTTCCGATGCCCCGTTATGCAACTCCACCATTTTCCTAATATACTACTCCAGTCGAGTTGCATCGTGCTCTCGGCTTTAATTATTATCGCAGATAGAAACAATCCCATATGACTATTCGGAAAACGAAGAGCAGCGAAGAAACTGTGCGTTGGTAATAGAAGAGCGATAAAACCCATCCACCGAGGGACTTTCCTTTTTACCTCCGCACAACTGCATTCAATGCATTCTGATCAATATTTCAAAATTTATTCAAACCATTTTACTATAATCAATAATGTAGCGCATTCATTCGTATAACAGTAGTAGTTAATAATTATATCAAAATTCTACAATCATCTAAGAAATGCTTTAATAATATGTCAATGAAAAATATCATTTTCTAAGGATAAATCAATTTAATATTATACAAGCAAGTAGTTTCCATAGGTATTGCAATGATTTTCTCAATTATAAATCATGATGCTGATTAAATTAAATCATTTTGAACTAACAAAATTAAAATTTACAACAATTTACCAAACAAGTGTAAAGTTTGTTTATTAGAATAATGCAAAAAATGTATGATTTTGCTCTAGTAAATCGTTTGTAACGCGTTATTTTAGTTGCTCCGATATTATTCGTGATATAAACTATCAAATAAGAAGTAATCAAATAAGTGACACATCTGAATAAAGAAATGTTAATTGATAAGTAATGTTCGATGTGTCTGTGTCACACATACGATAACACTGTTTGCGCTTTAAATTAATTTAACTGTAATAATCTATTATTTTACAGTATCTACCAGCAAAATTTAATTTCTGAATATATTCAGTTTATTTTTTCAAAAATTACTAAAATAATATTTTGTAAAAGTATAATAAAGACGATATGCCATAGAAAAAATCATTTACTATTTTACATTTGTATACTTTGTCTTTTAGTAACAATCGTATATTTGTTTGAGACTGCCATACTTAATTTGTGATGAGTTTGAAAATATGATTTAAAAAGCACAAAAAAAAAACTTACAAAATAAATTTTAATTAGCAAATTTCCTAATAAACCCGTTCCAGTTTATTTTCTCTGTTTTGTTTATTTTTGTCTCGACCTCGAAATTTCAATGCACGTTTCATTTGCACATTCATTTATCGATACACAAACGTTACTTAAACGTTGATGTTTCATCGTTTCATATAACGGAAATAATTTTTGCGAATAAAAATGCTGTATTTTTTTTAAATAAGGAAAATAAAATATGCAATTGATATAGTAATTACCTACTTACGTTATATTTAGTATTAACATATGAACAAACATTTTATATAAACAACATGATAAACGTTTGATGTTAAATTTTAACAGCAACACTAGCATTTATTATTTTAACAAACTAACAGAAGCAATTCCTTTACAACTTAGGATATCATGAGGTAACAAAGACAACCGAGAAAACTGAAAATATTGAATTTAATTGAACGATGATAGATGGATAATTAAATGAAGTTTTTAAATTGATAACGTGACTGGACGACTTTAGAAGAAATCGATTCTAATGAAAACTGAGAGAACAGCTGAAAATAGTAAGAAATGATAGACATTTTTTTGAAGAAAACAAAAAATGTTCTACTTCTTAATATAATCAAATGGTTTTCAAACCACCGTGTCGTACCCCCCTTAATATTCATAACTGTTAAACTTAGTAAATAATTATTATAAATCTTGTTTTATTAGATTAATTTGCATTAGCTCGTCAAACAGTATTAGTGGTAGGTTCACCAAAATTAATAATGTATGGATAAAGATCGAATAAAAAAAAATATAAACTTATTTCATATACTTAATGTTTATTATTGGTATTTAAAAAAGTTATAGATAATGGTATGCAATTTTATAATTTATTTTATCCAAATAATTAAAATGTGAAATCGACCGAATATATAAACTTAACGTGCAAAAAACTAAAAAATACGAATTCTTTTGGTAAGTCACAAAAATCTGTGATATCATTTCATAATTATTATCAGTTACTTTTAGTTTATAATATTATTATTATTAAACATCTTTATTGGTCACAATTGTACCGATCAAACTTTTTCTGCCCGATTTTTATAATAATAATACAAAATATGTATTGTTGCAAATACAAAATTACATAAATAAATAGAAAAATCCACATATTGATCGCCATTTAATTCATATTTACTACAAGATAATTCGATAGTTATTTAGAAAGGAATTGTACGACAAAATTAACAGATTCTTTAGCCGTTTCAATGTTAGTCGCAGCAATTATCCCCAAACATCGATTAGAGTTCATTAGGAGTGAACACGTCTCTTAAGATGAGAGGTGTCTTTTCTGGTCTCCGAAAAGTGATCGGATGCCCACTAAAACTTTAAAATAGAAAATGTTCGTTTCTACACTATAAATAAAACCGAAACAAAAACCATTATTCACGCGAATAATTAATATTTCCTGTACTTAAAGCAAGCGCGCGCAAATTTAACCGACCTGTATTTATAAACATTTCCACCGCGGTTCATACTCAGCGGCCAAATGCCAATAAAACACGTGTGGAAACGAAACGAAGCAGCATATCTCGATGGTTGCGACCGGAAAAATCAATCCGCGGAAATTGAACGGACGCTTTTATTTCGTTTTTCGCTGCACGGAGTACATAGAGTCAAGAAGCCATTCGCCAAAATATTTTTAGGAAAATGCGATCTTGTTACTATTTTTTATTTCCATACAACACACTTGTGTATATGTACACTTCTAACACGAGGTTTCAGGGGCGGGGAGCGGTGGGGGTTTAGGAAACACAGATGTGGTCCTGTGTTTATTTATAAACACCGGTCTAAAAATTGATCATAACAACACAAACATGAATGCATATATATAATGCATACAAACACATTATACTAATATCAATTTTGTGCAATATCCGGCGACCGTGAACTTATATTGAAATGTAAACAGAGCGAATTACAAAAATATATCAATCAGGAGCGCAGCAGAAACAAAAAAAATAAATAAAAACAGTTGCATAATAATCCGAGGAGGGCGAATAAGCGGGAAAGAAAATATTTGTCGAACGCTTAATAGACTTGGCACGGAAGTCAAAAACGTTCACAATATGGAAATATCACATTATCAAGACGCAATTCATGGTAATTACGTCAAAATCTACCAGTCTTTTATTTTTACACGTGATAACGCAGAGGTAATCGAACGAAAATAAATAAGCAATTTACAAAAGAAAACACAAGACGAATATTTAAATAGAATCTTAAAAACATTCTATACAGTTTATAGATTGTCAATAGCGAATGATAATTTAAAGATATTTTTTTAATTTCTTAGCAAATATGTATCTACTTTTTTTATGCAGATTATATTTTCATGTCAGTCAAACAAACTTGCCTACAATCTGAAAGACTGTACATTATTCAATATATGTAGGGATTACTTTATTTTGGATCTACTTATTTGTGTTATTTCTCAGATTTGTTTGTAATCCTTAAAAGGATGTGAATTTACCATTCAAAAGACTAATTTACTTAATATCGTTTTAACGATAGATAGTGCATAACCACAGATGTATCAAACATAATTTTTGTCAACAACATATCAAATTTAAAAAAAAATGTAAATATTGATAATTTGTAAATCTTGATCATTTCAATAACTATATTAAATATAAATATATAATTTAAAACAAAAAAATCTCATACAAATCTATAAATTCTACGCTCCGAAATAATTTAAAAATGTTATTGTAGAAATTTTCGATAGTCGGGATTATGGTTTTCGAGATTCTGATACAGTCGGGATTATGGTTGTCGAGATTTTGATATAGTCGAGATTTCGAATGTCGGGATTTCTATAAACGGTAATTCGGTTGTCGGGCTTGAGATATAGACCCATTAAATAAGCATCAATAAGTTTAAATTAATAATATTTCATGATTACAATTAGATATTGCAACCTAGATTAAAGTGTTAAAATAATTAATTATTCGATAATCACAAAGAAAGTGTTGTATGGATTTTTAATGTCGTATAGCATAGAAAAAAGAAGTAAAGAATTGAAATAAAATAGTGGTATAAAAGGAACGAAATGAAAACAGTCATACAACCATCAACAAAATTAATCATCATCGTTTCAAATCAATGTTATGGATATTCATTGACTTATTAATAACAAAAACCAAATATTTAGGTATGTATAAACTTTATATTTTTAAAATTTGTAAATGAAATATTATATTATTAAATTATGTTATATTATATAAATGTACTTAATATTTTTCACATTATATTTATTTAATAAATCTATAAATTATAAATGCAGGAAAATATTTATTTTATACGACTTAACATTTACTTCATTTTCAATTAGCAATAGTTGTTTTAAGTAAGTTCTCATGTACATAGTAGTACTGAATCGATACATTTAATATGCTATATTCTGTGGAGAGCAGCAGACTTCAAAATAATTAATACGAGGAATGCGGCCGTGTCATTTGCGCCTCATATTTTAAGCACGAAAATACGGCAATAAATTATTAAACGGAGTTGAAAATATGCTCCAAAAAGCGATATAAATCAAGTTTTTCCTGGGCAGATTAAAATTCCATCGGCGAAATAAATGTCGGGTGGAAGAGAGAGAGACGAGAGCGCCATTGGACCGAAAGGCGCCCATTAAGTGCAGATTAAATTATCGTTGCGCGCTATTAAAAACTAATTTCTCAAGTGAGCACACATAAAATACGGAACGCCTCGTAAATATATAATTCTTTTTCAAAATACGGTTTCTTGTTTATCAGGAAAACAAAAAAATAATAGTGCTAAATACAATTGCATGATTTTTGGGTATAATTTTCACACTTACCGGTTTCATTTAAGTCCGCGCCGTTGTCGCGTTCCTCCAGGAACCGTTTTTCTCGTTCAGCTGCAAAACGGATACAAATGTAATACTGGCGTACAAGGTAGGCCACCAAAGATTCTACTTACTGTGCAGGAAATGGGCGCTCTGTTTGCGCTTCTGGTCCCGGTTTTCCGGTCGGATTCTATCCATGAGTTTCATCATGCCTTTCTGCTTCATTGGGCCTGGACACGCATCCTCGTATAATTGAATGCACGGCCGATGTAAATTAATATGGCAGACTAAAATATATGCACATGAACACTTACATCTATATCTCGAGCAAAAAAAAGAAATCGAAACTTACATAAACATTGATATCCTTGCGGAGCAATTCCGTAAATAATTTGGTGACAATTATAGCATCGTATCACAGTGTAATAATGTTGGGCGACGTACTGATGTCCTTGTACATAAATCTGTTCAAACCAAAATAGATTATTTCAGTATACACATTTTTACTTCTTTTTGTAACTTATTCGTTTTTTGCACCTCAATATGCCAAAAACTGGCAATATCGCACCGGAGAACGAGAATCAAAGCAGCATTAATATTATACTATAGCTTCTTGAATCTCGATGTTAATACAACTCAACTGCCTGTAGATATATAACTCACTGAATGAAATAACATAGGCAAACGCGCTTAAAAAATGAATCACGGAGGCCTCAATGAAAGATTATCAATCAGCGAATGGTTGGTGAGGATTTCTGTTTACAGTCATGAGAAAACAAATTCACTTTAGCCGGTACCCATGTAAATAAACAGTGACAACGACCGTCTTGTTGTGCTTCGGTCATTCACTGGCGATTGGTAAACAGATAATGAACGAATAATATTTTGATAATTAATTGATCAGTAACGAGTCATAGATTGTTTGCCGAAACAATGATATCAGAATTCATCAAAACAAATACCCACCTTTCTGTATTTCGCCATCAGCTTGGATCTGAGGGACTTTTCTCTGTTCACAAAAATGGGACACTTTTCCATCACATTTGAGGGTGGTCTCACTGCGAAAATCCGCGTGAAGACTGTTATTAAGGCAGCTGCGGTGTAATATTTCCTAGACTCTTCATGGGGTTTGTCCAATTCCTCTCTAACAAAAATAAAAAGAGATAGTTGGATGATCTGGCGCTGAAGACGTCTATCAACTTACAAATAAGGATCCAATCTCTCCAGCAATGTTTCGTAGTGCTTGATGTCGCGGCCGGAGCCCTTGTCGTTGCACATTTCCAGCAGAACGGAGTCTGCGGGACCGTATATGGTTCCCAATCCTGCAATTCTCTTTTGCTGGAAGTCGTTCAGGAGGTGCGACAGTTCATCTTTGGCCTTTGATCTCGCCTTCCAGAAGATCTTCCTAAGGATCTCCTCGCGATAGTGTTCGTTCTGTAGCACCAGGTCTATTTCGTGAGCAATGGTCTCATCCACGTTATTGATTCTCAGCGGCTGTAATAAATATGATGTATTATGTTATACGTGTGTAATTGTAGGCAATATGAAAGACTCACAGCTCCAGGTACGAGGAAACAGGAGTGGATTTCGTAAGCCCACTTCCTCATTTCTTTGGCGTTGCCCTCTTTATAAAGATCGGTGATCAGGTAAAATAAAAGGCTGTCCGGATCTGAATGCGAGAGGACGTAGTTCATGAAAACTGCCAAGTAAGGCAGATTATCCTTCATCCACAGTTGCGCCAGCGATTTGAACGGACCGTGGTCATCGAATTGGCTCTTTAATAGAAATGATAAAATACATAAATTTAAAAAAAAAGTCGCTTTAAAGTAATATTCCTTACAGCGTCCTGCTCCGAGATTTCATCGTCCTCCATGCTCATAATAGATTGTTGCGCGGTATGGGGAGTAGCCGCGTGGATTGGTGAGCTGTTGGCCAACATCCGACCCTGCCCCTTCATAGGAGATGCGTCCGGTGAAGACATAATATCAATGGACATCTAAAAATGAATTAAGAACATTTTAGTGCTAGTGCATCTAGGGGACTAACCAGTCGTGGTTTTTTCACCTCTTCTAAACTACAATCACCCTCGTCCGTGTTCGCCGAATTCCGATTGCTGTTCGAATTCCGGCGATCGGCAAGTGGGCTGGGATAAGGAGGCGGGGGCGTTCCCGGCGGCGTCGCCGTCGAACTGTAGTTGAAGTCCTGCATGCTTTCCGAACTGACGATCCGTTTGGTGCTGCTTTCGGACGGGGTCAGGGATATTAGAGATTCTGGACTCGATTTGGTACGTTGATGGGTGTGTGTTGCCGGCTAAAAGAACAACCACAGATTGCATACAATCAAATTATTCAATTTATTAATAATTAAATTTAAAAAGATAGATGAAAAGAAACCCTGGAGAATTTCGTATAGTATGTGTGCATGGAAACGTTTGTTAGGAGTTTGTTATAGAAGAAGAATGGAGCGAGAGATAGATGAAAAAGAAAACCAATGAAGCGTTGCGTTCACAATTAAATTACTGAATACAAGCGAAATATATAATACAGATAGATTTCTATGTGATTTGTTTGCATTATGCGTAATTACAGTGTAAGCGGCAGTGCAGATTTAGAAAGGGACATTATTATAATACAAATACATATATAAATAAATTTACCTCTACTATTAATAATTCACAAATATTTTTGCGGGAAATAATTACAAATATGGTCTCGATTCTTGGGGAATTTCAAAATCCGAGCATTGATACGGGACGACAATAAAAGGTTGGAGGGATTGCGCACAGAAAATATATAAATACTTCTAAGCCCACAAAAAAATATGTCGAAATCAAGTAATTAAAAACATTATTAAACCAGTAAAAATAAAATTGTGTGATTGAGTGTGTGTTTTGGTTACTTACATAATTGTTAAAAATTGTTGCACAAGTTGCCACTAATGGATACGACATTTGTTTGTTTATGGAATTGGCACCGTCGGATTCGTAGCTGGGGGAATGATGGTGTTGGTTAGGGGTGGACAGGGGAGAAGAGCAGTTGGAGGGCGGATTGCGAGGCGGCAACGGGGGTGGAGTCTGCCGTTCGCCCGTGCAATAGATTGCATTGTCGAGCATCGCACCGAAGTTCTTGTCCATGCTGAAGCAGCGATTCCTGCCGCCTCCATCGACCACCGGCGTCGTGAACGGATTGTTCCCGTTCTCTTCGGGTTTATTGTTAGCCATGGTTGGTGTATTGTTTGGTGGCGGATCTTGGTTGCTGCGATTGCGTTTCGGCAGAGGCGGTGGAAGCTCCTCCTCCAATTCAAATGCCACATTCCCACCGTCACCGCTGCCGCTACTCGTTTTATGTAAATGTTTAGTCTTCGGGGGCAAAGTTTTAGGGGGCGGGGTACTCGGTAAAGGAGGGGGAGGGGAACTGTCTGTCAAACTGTCTTTAGTGGACTGCTGTAAGAGAGAGATAGTAAGCAGGGTTAGTCTCATTCTATTTTACAGCCAAAAATAAAAAAAAATTATTAAAATAAAAATAGTTAAAAGAACCTCATTTTCTTTTCGTTGCTTATATGGGGTGGGTATATCAGTTATGTTAGCAAATTGTAATTAATTAACCCCACATATACTTTATGAACAGAAAAGAAATTAAGGTAACAAAAAAAATCGCCACCTCGGTGCTTTCGTTGCAATTGTTTTCCTTCCATATTTTCATCGGATGATGCAAATCTTATATAGCCTATATAGAGAAATTACCTCATTTCGCAGTGACAAAATTCCGCTCTTTTATAAATAGCACTATGATTTCACGAACACCGCGCTTGCAGATATAAAATTTGCTTTCGGAACTGAACAAATAATAATAAATTGTATATATATATATATGTACATAATAAGTAATAAATAGTTTTGTGCACATATTTTAGAGCGAGAGCGAAGCTACCATTCACCAAAAAAAAATAAAAAATAAAAAAGCTCGTATCCAACAACCACCAAAAAAAATGTAAAAAGTCACATCAAAGTGAGTGAAAACAAAAATGTACAAAAATATAAATGAATGGGGTAGGAGTGTAAGTAAATTGTGCATAGTGATGATTTTGTTGGTTTTGTTTTCTTTTTTTTTGGTAAAAGACATATTCGGATGGGAAACCGCGAAAAGTACCTCGGACATGCTCGGGGTCGATCCTTGGTGTGTTTTCAGCATATTCAGCAACATCTCGAGATTCCTTTCGGCCTTCTCCAAGTTCTGGCCCTGCTTCTCGTCGGGTGTACTCGCAATGCTGCATCTGAGTTTCTCTATGTAGATCTGTTCTGTTTCGATCATGCGGCGCAACTGCTGAGCCCTCTCCAATTGAAGTTGCACTTGCTTCTCATTCTACAAATAATAACATTGTTACACATATGCATCTGATAGAATATCAAAGTATAATACATGAAATACAATTGGGAATCGTAGAGAGACATATGTTATCCATACTTATTAATTATATTGATACTATAATAATATCAGTATTATATATTAAATTGAGATTTATTTCTGAACTGACCATTGTAGAAAAATAATGTGTGACAATAGTTATATTCTACATTTCCGAAAGTGGGAAATGATTCATGAAAATTGTCAAACATCAAAAATTGAAAGATTTGTGTTTACCAATAATTTAACACAGGGTTCTCAAACTTTTCTAGCAATGGAACACTTTGTAAATCCTGAAATTGTTTATTTCGAAGGGTAGGTAATAACACAATCAATGAAATTATTTATTTGGTAATTATTTCATACCAGGCGTTCCGCGGAACAGTTTGGGAACACCTGATTTAACATATCTAAGTTTAAAGTTGGCTAATATACAATAAATATGTTAGTATTTAATCATATCAATCGCTCAATTCATCACTACTGTATAGTGGGATCAATCATATTGAATATTTATAATGGAAATATTTTATGCGTCTTACGACGGACTTTAAAACTATTCCACTTGATTGCGTTTCAACTTTATTCTAATTTTAATGCATCGCTGGGTCGGTATTTCTGCAGTGGATACTAATTTTAAGTTATTTCTACTGTGTATCATCTAAAATCGTTCGAAGAAGAAATATTATTGAGGAACAATTATTTTATCAATAATCAACTAACTAAATTTACATTATATACAAATCTATATTATATCTTTAATAGATGGCCAAAATAGCTTTTTATTAAATAATAATATTTACTTCAACAATACAAAAAAAAACAAAATTTAACATTTCCATAGATTAATAAAACAAAAAGTAAAATATGGCTATTAACCATAGGTCTATGTGCCCTAGCTTTCTATTTTTGACATATCTGATTTATTTTTCTAAAAAATATTGAATAATAATAAATATAACCACATATGCGCTTATACCAAAATTGGTGTGCACTTTTACATGTATTCAACAGTCAAGTAAAATTAACTTAAGTTTAATCGATTTGCAGTTAAATATAATTATCTATTATGTTTCCGGGCGGAAAGACCCCGTTCGATAGCCTTTTATTATTGATGTCTGGCCAATACATTATTAGTATTATTATTATAATTATCTATATATTAATGAATACGTCCTGATTTAAATATTTTTTTAACATGCTTTCATGTTGAATAAAATTAATAATATACAGTGAACATTCGATATATTCGATGATACTCTCCTGAGAAAAATTATTTGACTTTAATTATTTAAATTTTGACTACTCAATGATGTAATCAACATTTTATAAAGGCAACTTTTTTAAATTTTGTTTTCAGCCAAGGTGACTATATCGAATGTTCACTGTAATTATTTATAAATAGCTTAAATAATCAAAACTGTTCAATCGGCTCGAGGAAAGAAATTGATGTAAACAAATGTAAACTAGTTAATTATATAAATAAACTTAAACAATAAATAACTGTGTCAGGAAAGCTAAGTAGTGTTAAGTTGTCTTTGAATCGGTGCTAAACGTTTGGTAAATGTTGGAGTACTCACGTCCACAGGTTGAGGCCCGGTGATCCTGGAGGGGTTGTGCGTGGTGAAGGGGCGCGCGTGAATCCCGGGGGAACCCATGATTTTTGAGCCCCCCGTCTTGTGGTGCACCTTCAACTCCACCTGATTGGATGCTGCAAACAAACAACAAAACAAACGAATTAAGAAATCATCGAATTAAAGACATGGTAAGCTCACGGTATTTTTTCTGTATTAGGCGACGCGACATTGCGATAGTTTGCGACGTTATTGCGGAGAGTTAGTGCGAGTCGATAAGATTTCGATGCTTTCATTGATAAGACAACATTCAATCTAGCGTTATGCATACTGGAATGTGTTGACAAAATAAATATATTTTTCGCAAGATCAAAAACCTATAACAGTAGTTCACGTGTTATTTACTGAAGCCAGTACATCAGATTCTGATGCTGGTCTGTAAGTTGGAACTATAATAATATAAATTCCAAACGTATCAACTCCAATTTAATTAGCATTTAAAATTACAAGACACCAACGTATCAATTAGCAAAAAATGAGTATTCTCTCTCTCTCTGATTCTCTTCCATTCGGTTCCAAGAGTGGTCTGAACAGCGAGAAGAAAACAACTCTTAATATACATAAATTGATATATATATGTATGTATGTATGGAGTTGGTCCATTAATCCGTGTCGCGCGTTCTCAAAGGCATTCCGTCCGGCTGCCAGGAATCCAACATGCTACTACTCGTCCTCTTCCTCTGCTGACCGAGTTTCCATTTTCTAATCTCGCGACAATACACGAATAATAGCAACGTTTTCGACGGCGAACCAAACTCGATCGAACCATTATTATACAACTGCGAATACCGTATTTTCGGAATGTCCTAATCGAGAAGTAAACTGAATAAATGTGACTCAAATTTAGATGGAAGCGACTGAAAGACGACCACACTGTGTAGCCCTAGCCCACGCCATTTGACCTTATTGCGAGAGACAGAAAACAATGAGAAGTGAACAAGGCGACAAACAAACGAGTAAACTAGAAAGACAAAAACGACAACAAATGCCGTCGAATTGACAAGAGAAGAAAAAATGTACGGTTCGAAAATTATGACGCCTATGGAAAGATGCAGGCTACGTAGTCTCCTCATAACTATAAATAGATCACACGTCCGAAGCTATGCCATTGTATTAGCACATTGAAAGCGAGATGTCTCGCGGTTTCCAAACTGGAGATGCTATCTGCGTTAAAATATGCGAGACCTGGGTATTCCCATTTGCATCGATTGTTTGATAATGTCTGAAATTAGATCAGTTACTTTATCGGATTTAGTTAGCAACAAAATAATTGTAATGTAATAAATATTAATAATATAATTATTCAATGTATAATGCAATATTGCTTAGTCTTTATAACAAACTTTTGATATACTGGCCTTAACACGTAGAACATATGAATTCCTGTCAAAGTTATGATTCAATCAGCAAATAGGACTTTCCTGATTTTTTCACTGATGAAATTGATAGTTCTTGTTAACATAGGCCAAAAGTTGAACACAACAACCAAAAAATTAGAAATTAAGTTAAGATTGCTCAAATCAATAGGTTTAAAATTGTCGATTAAGACAATGTTAGAAATTCATTGAATGCAGAAGATGAGGTTTTTCAGTGGAAGAATTATAAAACCTTGTTAGCAACGAAGACAAAGAAATTAAAAACAAAATAAAGAAGTTCTTCCCATAAATGATTAGAATAAATAGTAGAAGAAATGGTCAATAACCCTTCAACCTACATATAAATTCATTTATGTAAACAGATGAATTAACGATTTAATTAATTTAAATTTAACTGTATGTCTTTATTATACATGCATTTATTGGTATCGGAAATGTCCGTAATCCACTTATTATTAATTGGTGTTTTTCGCAAGCGCTTCATGTAAAAAATCAAAGCTGCTTACAAGATTAATAGCTTAAGGTGTCTTTCATTAAAATAAATACATGTTATTACAAGCAACGTATATATTTTATATACACATAATCCGTTAATCATCAATATCAAACTGATTTATAAAATGACTTGCAAATATATCTTCAGTCAAATGAATTAAATAATATGAAGAAAATTGAAGAAAATGATAAATGTTTAATGGAGAAGATTTATCGAACAATTACAAAGTATAAATATGTCATTAATGCAGTCACAAAACTTATAAATATTATAATTAGTCTAACATAAAAAATGACTTCCGAGAGATAAAAATTGTATAAATTCCTAAATTTAAACTCATCCAAAGATTAATATACAGCTAATTCTTCAAGTAATTTAATTTCCCAATAGTAAATATTGATAAGTATTTTAATAAATTTTAAAAATGGAATAGGTAATAGTTATATATTGGATGTCAAAAAGTGACAACTGTTTTTCTTTACTACTAGTTTATTTTATTATTATCGCTATGTATTTCTTAGAATAAATAATTTGAATCGTGGCTTATACTATCAAAAGAAAAAAAACAATATGTTGCAATTGTAGAATGTAGAATTTAGTTTTCTACAATATATTTACATACAAACACTTTATCGACATCACACAATAATGTATTATTGAAAAACATTTTATAACATTCATGTTAGTAACATATAAATATGGAAATGACCACAAAAGCTTGTGGTTAATTTATTGATAACATATATCCTTCTTTGAACAAACTAGTTGGAATATCAGACTACTTTATATAATAATTTTGATTGAGCAAAATAATAAGTTAAGTCTACTTTTGTGCGGTATATTTTAGTATCTATTTAGTTCCTCGATTAATCCGGTTTTAAGAGGATATTTGCCAATTACTCGCACTATGAGAGCTATCACTGTATAATCTTTATTATTAAACCTTCAATTGGTATATCAGTGGACTCCAGAAATAATATTAGTTAACTAATGCCAAATTAAACAAGAAGTGTGTTAAACGGAAGTTTTTTTTTTAATTTTAATCATCTCTATTCAAATCCAAATCCAAAAAAATAAATAATCAGAATCATTACGATAATTAAGAAACATTATTCCCCGTTACAAAAAAAAAACAAGTAAATATAAAAACAAATAAAAAATATTTAATTGCTCAAAAACTTGTTATAAAATATAAATATTACTTTAAAACCTAAATACATTAAATAGCGAATTTCTACATTCCACATAAATTGGCTGGATGTTAACATATTTACTGCGACTAAATGCAGATCAGTTCGTCCATAAAATATGATTTACTTAACGAAAGGCATCCAAATTTCTTAAACTCTTGCGCAAGTTTCTTCTTTATAATATTAGTAATCATATTAGTATAACATATTCGATAACTGTATATCCGATTTTTTTTTAAATGCCGATTAATGCTATTTTTTACAATTTCAATTCACCCAATTATTGTCACCCTTCGGCCAGTATTGTTGCTTAATTACCATTTATAATTTAAATTTTAAATAAGTGGGACGTCAATTTATGTCTATTCCTAAGATTCAAAATTTAAAACTCACGGATAGTGATTAACTGTCCAAACAAATTGATAATTTCTTTAATAAAATATAATATTTTTGGAAGATTATTAAATAATTTTGATATCTACATTGAAAAGTATTTGTAAGTAAGTATTTTGTTTATTTTAATCTATTTTTTCAAATTTATGCAGTCAGTAATACATAATTTAACATATATAAAAGTAAAAACCGTGATAAAGTGTGGTAAGATAAGTATATTATCCCGACTTTCGAACAACCCTTTCGAACGGAACCAGTTAGTAAGTCGGGGGTACCTGTACTCTCATTTGGTAGTTCAACAAGTCATAACACAAAATACATCCACATAAATACCTCGAGGAAAAATTAACAAAAATGCATAATTAATAATATTATTAAATTATTAATTTATAAAATATCAATTGGTGGAAAGACCTCAACCAAGGTAACAAGGTTTAATAAATATATTTAAATAATAAAATATCAATGTCTCTAAATTACTTCTCTAATGATGTACTAGATAAATATTGATAAAATGTTTTGATAGATGTCATTAATATAAAAATATATTTAAAAAAAGGCCGTTCGTGTAAACGAATTCAATTGTCAAGATGATTGGGAGGAAATTGTCCGGTTGTAAAATCTGCAAAAGAGTGGATATATGGTGGAAGCGGCTCGGAATTCGGCTTTTAATAGACAAAACGGAGTGATTGATCGGGCACTAAAGATCCGTTCCTGTTATTTGCTTTCGTTTGGAGCGATCGCCGTGCTTCCAGGCGAGTACATAAACCGCACGTGCAATAAATACAGACCCAGGAATATTACCAGGTTAATAGCATAAATAGAAGAGTTTAATAGGCGCCACAGGCTGTCTTCGACGCGTAGCCCGACTGCGAAAAAAAAAGAGTTTAAAAGAGGTATTTTCATGAGAAGCAATGCAGATCCATATTACGAAGAAATAAAACGAAGATCGGCAAGCCGAGTCTCCGGCTGGTGGTGTTTTTCGTTTCCTTTCTCGAATTGTGAATGAAATATGTGTTTCATGGTGTAGTTTACGTAACGTAAACATAAGAGCTAGATGCAAAGCAAAGTGAGCGATCAAATAAGTGTGCGCGCGCGAAGAGAAATCAATTAAATCAAATTTATTTCTGGCGTAAATGAATTCCGTCCAATGTATAAACAGGCAATTTAAATTTTATGAGAGGCAATTGTTAATATTAACGGACGAAGGAGCAACGTGTGCGTGCACGTACACGAACACATGCTGACGAGAGAAACAATGTTGAATGATCTGTGCCACCAAAATAAGAATCCAAGTAGGCCGATGGCAGTTCGCAAATATAAATATTTTTCCATTTAACTCTCTTCCAACAAATTATATAACACACAATACACCCACAAACATGGGATATTCTAAATGCAGCTACTACCTCATGTTTACCGTGTTTTGCTGCTGGCTTTCAACTAAACGAGCGACGCAAAAATCGAAATTACTTGCTCGACAACTAGTTCAGTGCTTTTATTTTCAGATCATCAAACATTTTCTAAGTAGCTTAATAATGAATTGACGATTAGCAATAATAGTTCAGTATTTGGACGAGTAAACAATATTAGCTTTAACTGAACAAATTGGAAGTAATAAAATGTTGATTATTATTCTATAAATATATACGTTCAATAGGCATTTGATAAATACTTTTTTCAGAACAACAAGTTTGGATAGTTTCTAACATTTTATGAACATTATTTTTAATCAAGTTTACTAAAATATCTTAAGCTAACCTCATGTGATATATAACTCGGATGTTATAATGTTCTTACATCACTAATTAAATGTTAACTAACGTTTATATTATTTTTTTAAACTGCTTAAATTACGAAATCCGTTTATGGAATGTGAATTTATTTACTTTTATAAATAATTTAATCGTATTAACATAACGTAAACTTATTCATATTAGTCAACGATCTGATATCATTGAACACTTATCAAATTATATATAGAACATTCATTAATAATTTCTGGTGTTTGTGTTACATTATTAAACGTTTAGTATGTACATCGTGTGACTTATGGACCTCAAAATTGTTTGAAAATCAGGTGTCCTACATCCGTAGAAGAAATTATTTAATTATAAAAGTACTGGTGTAAGCATAGTTTATAAAAATGGAGAAGATTCAGATTAGAATATAAGTCGTCAAAATGGTAGAGAAATTTACAAAAAAGAAACAGTAGCATATATGCAAATAAGTTTGAATGAGAATATTTTTACTTGAATAAATGGTTTCAACGATAAGATGGATTGCCGCGTATGAGAGTTTATTGGTACAAAAATAAATTATAAAAAAATAAATGTGCAATATTATGAATGAGAATATATTGCATTTAATAACTTTACGTTTGATATATTATTTCTATAGCCGTTTCTACACTATAAGATCTGCGAGACTGTCGATCAATTATACTATCGATCATTCTAAATTATTGTATCATACGCAGCAAGTGTTAAAACGTTTGAATACATTAAAGAAATCGTCAAACATGTAATCACCACACTTATATTGTGCAATAATTGTTTTGAAATATTTGCATATTAAAAGGATAATGACTATATTAAACATACGTGACAGATATTCATGGACCGTGAAAATAAGGATAAATCGATGTTTCAGTCAGTTCATATTACTTTACAAATGTTTACTTAATAGAAATAAATTGATTTATATTTAGTAATCCGCTAACTGCAAACAAAATTACATCATTCAATGTTGATATTGAATGTATTAGAAAGTGATGGAAGTAACATCAAATTGAATTTAATAAAGCTAGATGGGAAAATGCTTTCTCAGAGACATATTACCTATTTCGCATGCGCTCGTATAATGAATGGTAATCGGATGGCGAGAAGGGTCTATGCATGCATATGATGAATAATAGCGGTGCGTAAGCATAAATGACCCCATATGTGCAGATCCATAGATTGCATTATAGAAAACTTTGAATACGTTGCGGGGGGGAGCAGAAAACAATCCGCTTAATTGTAATAAATCAGCCATAAACCGAGGAAAACAAGAGGCAGGAAGGAAAAATAAACATACGACATCCGGCAACCAGAGCTACTCCTGTCAGATCGTTGGATGCTCAGCAACTGTTGCATCTCGAAGTGTTCTCATTCCTTGAGATAACGTTAATCTGGAGGTTAGTTGTTAGTAAGTTTTTCAAATAATGTAGTTTTAAAGAAATTAAAAGAACCAATTCTGACAGACATTGAAAACGTTTCGTTATTTCGCCTTATGAAAGAGTCGGGATGACAATTACAACTTTTCTAGTGAACGTTGTGCAGGAAAGTGCAGACCCAACCTTTTGGAAAATACCGAGAAAAGAAAAATGTTTGTCCATCCACGGTGCTTGAAACGATTGTTCGACTGCGGTTACCTAATCGAATGATAGAATTGCGTAAACGGCGTTTAGCATACGGCCGATTTAATGGTTTTAAAAAGCGAAACAATGGAAAATTCGCGCCGAGGTGCTCACAATAATAAATATATCTCGCGTATGCAAATATTGAGGTGGCGGCGTGGGCGGTTCGAGAAGGTCGCAAAACCTCAACGGTTCGCAGAAGAGGTACAAGAAACGACAATAACAACTGCAAGAAAGAGAGTGGCGGCATTGCGAGAAGAGGAGATACGAGAACGAAAAAAAAAATGCTCGCCCTAGACCCAAAAAAGAGCGAAACCAGTTTACGATCTGCATCTCCTCCGCAGCAGAGAACATGAGAAACTGGACCGAGAAAATTAGAAAACGATATGACGAAACTTCTTATTTCGTCGATTTGCATATTATTAATACTGATTTGTTTTTTACATAACGCAAATTGCTAAAAGCGTTCTTGAATCACTGAAGAGTATGCGAAGGAGAGAGATCTGTTTGTTTTCATTTAGGTTTGATTTAATTATGAGAGGCATGTGGCCTTCCCATCATCATAATTTCTGGTCAGACTATTCAGAGGAACCGCATTTTTTTCTCTTGCCCAAAGTGAAAAATCATACGCGATTTCGTAACCTCCCGGGTTAAATATTTAGATTACGCGAATTCCTCGCATGCTTCGAACACCATTCGGAAAAGATTCTGCATAGGTACCTCTGTAACACTCACCAAACAACTCGATCCAACACTTCTTCTACCAACCACCAGTATGTGTGTGTGTGTGTTTATAAATTATTCCGTGTTTGTGTGCTTCACTAATTGCATTCCCTGCAGATCGATGATACGAGGTACATGAACAAATCACAACCACGCGACGAACATGGAAAGAGAGGCGCGTGCTTTCTCATGGAACTCGGAAACATCTGCTCAATTTCAGAGCCAACGAGAGACCGAACAGGCGTCCTGAAAATATGTTTGCCCCTCGGCAATCTCCGGCACCGCTGCAGCCCGCATTCGAACGAAACAAAAAGGATACCTCTGTATCTTTGATGGGTAAACAGGCTGGTGGAGGTAACAAAAAGAACACGACCCCTAGAACTGCATCGAGGGGGAGGAGTACCCGTTCCTTGTTAAACGAAAAACAGGAAATATGACCGTGGACCGTAGGGATTAGGTTCTACGCCACCCCGAACGTGAGAAAAGTACATTTACTTTGGTTTTATTGCCCGCGCCACCCACAACGAAATTAATCCCCACAGATTCTCTTTGTCTATACTGAACAAAGCGGAAACAAACAAAAAATAAATAAATAGGAAAAACACGCAAGAGTAGGTGTCATGGAAATGGTGCAGTTGGCATTGTACCAAGGCAATCGATTTCCGTAGCAACAACAAAAACTAAAACTCAAAAACTGGATATAAATACTGTTGAAATCAAGAACGCCTTAACAACGTTATCTCGATCACATATCCAATGTATATACGTATAAAAAAAACTTGAATGCACTTAATTAAAATTCTAATTTTATGTCTACTAATAATACATTTGAAGTGCTTCATAATTTTAGAAATTACTTAAAATCATATCATTTATATATTTCAGAGAAAAAGGCATATTTTCTCAATAGCAGTTAAAATATACCAAGCGCGTATTATGATGTAGTGTAATTGCAACATTTACTATACTATTTGAAATAATAATATAATATGAATATAGTTGGATAACTTTCTAGAACGAAACATTCATCGTAAATTTCAATTCCAAAACCATATTTATTTTTCAATATAATCTAGTATAAGTTCGACAAATTTAGTCCAACGCTTTTCAAAATTCATAAAAATAAAGATATTACTTGTAAATATCATTCCTGGAGGTAAATATGATCTATTTAGCAAAATGTGAATAAGCTTCGTCGTTAGTTGCTTTATAATAGTCTGAACGTAGATCATCCACATTCATTTACAACCACTTTTATTTCAGAAACCCAAAAACAATAGAATAAGTCAATAGTAAAAGAAAATGTTACGATGGTGCAACGCAACAGGCGCTTTAGAACTTTTTGTTAATTATTTAATTAATTATGAATTCAATTCGTGTTCGCCAATAACTTAAATTATTATAATAGTAAATGTAAGTGCAAATGAAGTGTTTATATAAATACTTACATTTAATTAATTCAACGACATCCGTGTGTGTAGACGAAATTACGTTGATTCCATTCACCTGAGAAAACAAATGTTCACATTTAACTAAAATAACAAACAAACAATCAAAGCTGATTGCAAATATAAAAAGAAATTACAATGCTAAATTATAAACCTTTAAAAAACAAACATGGTAATGCGATTTCGCTGTTCGCAATTTTGATGAGATATTATCTGTAGTTGCGGCAAACAAATATTTGTACAGCACAAACCGAAAACACGATAAGTCAGGAAGGAAACAAAACAGAAATGTTGTTTTCAAATTACCTCCATGATCCTGTCCCCTGCGTGCAAACCAGCCTTTTCAGCTGCGCCTCCTGAAACAAAAACGAAAACAAAAGAAAGTTAGCCATGACGTGGAATACAAGACTTACTGCAACTTTGATTGATGGAGAAAACGTAGTGATAAAAACAAATATTAGTAATTTGAAAATTCTCCGTGTCAGAATCAATTACGTTTCTCGTTTATGGAATAAACACATTTAGTTATTTGTGTCAAGTTCACTTGTATATTATATTTAACATTTAAGTTTAAAAAAAAATAGATTTGTATACTTTACGATATATTAAAGTTTCATAATTTGCCCATGACATAGACTGTAAATTAATTTGTCTCTAGTAAAGAAATGAAAGTTGAAATTTATTTGAGAGAGATGTAACATAAATATTAGTTACAATAAATACAAGCATCTCTTGTAAATATTGTTATTTTTAAAATCTTGTATTTTTACATTGAGTTATTTGTATGATATTTGGTATTATTTCATGGAAATTTCATTTCTTGAACAATAAGATCTCGGGTGAGATGTAAGTCACTTACTCATTAAACTCTCTTCCGTGTGGACAAACTAAAGTTAAATTATATTTATTTATTGCATATACCTTATGTAATTTTATGTATATTATTTTTTGTTATACGTTTATGACAATGAATGAATAAAAAGGATACCCTTTTTACATTCATTATTAATAATAATATTAATAATGTTATTGCACCAGTCGTACAAAAAACATATATAGAAATAAAATGAACAAAATATATATCATTTCTTTTAAGTTTACTTTAATACGTTAAGGACAGCGCATAACCGGTTTGTCTGCTGCAAAAATAAAATGGACGCCTATGGACTGTGCGGAACGTCAAATATCTTACGTCAATTGCAAACTAAAACGCTAATACTTCAGTGGCGTGCATAGCGGGTAAACTTTTATAGATAATATATGACCCACCGACAGGTCATGTTGTCCTTAACGTGTTAAGGTTAAAAAAAATGTTTTATATCAAGTACACAATGCTTTCGCCAAAGTTGATACAAAAAATAATTCGCAAAAATATACAAACCCATCATTATCCATATAATATAGGGGTTCCCAAACTGTGCACCGCAAAAATTGAATAAAAACTACTATTAATATAAAGTTCTCCCTGAGATAAACTAATGTTTTGACTTGGACCACCGCGAAAA